>NC_052614.1:0-128958 GCF_016545825.1 Eucalyptus grandis | reverse complement strand
CTTCTTCTTCTTCTTCTTCTTTCTCTTTCCTTTCCTCCTCTTCATCTTCATCTTCTCCTTCTTCTTCTCTTGATCACCTCACCTCTCCCTCTCCTTCGAGATTCGCTGCTGCTGCTGGTCTTTGGACTCGATTCGATTCGATTCGATCTGATCCGACGGCGCGAGGGGGGGATGTAAACTGCCGACTTGTCCTTCCCCACAAAGGTCAAAGGCGCTCTCCGTCGAGGGTAAAGCTAAAGCTCTCTCTTTTAATCAGCCTGCTCCGAGGGCCGATTGCGCAGCTCCCTCCTTCGTCTCTTCATCTCTTCCTCGTTTGCCTCGACTTGGCTTCCCCCTACTCTCCCCCAAATGGTGGGGCCCCATCTTCTCCTTTTCACTTCCCCTTCGTTTTCGCTTCTGGATAAGTCTTCTTCTTCTTCTACTTCTTATTTCGGGCTAGGAATAAAGGTAGAGGGTCGGAATTTGTCGGGGGCGTGCTGCTTCTTTTGGGCGCTTCCCTTGGGATCTTCTCGCGGATTTTCGTTTTTTTCGGTCTAGGTTTAGCTGTTTAGAGGACCGATTTCTAGCGATTGTAAATTTCATTTTTCGTTTATGCCCCAGTAGCCGCGCCAGCGTTCTGGCGTATTGCCCAGATTTCTCTCGGATGATTATTTGATTGATGAGCTTCGCGGCAAGAATGATGCTTAAAGAAAAAGGGGGGTTTTGCTACTCTTGCAGGGTCTAATCGCCGCAGTGGACTGGCATCTGCTGTTATAATTAGCTTATGAACTGAACAGAGGGTAAGCGCCTGTGCTTTCTTGGGGACTCGGAAATGTTGGACGGCGGTCAGAAGTTTCCTGGAATTATTGGTCTGAAGAACCATGATAACAACTACTATGATATGTCCCAAGGATTCTATCATAAGCTCAGCGAGGGTTCCAACATGTCGATTGAGAGCTGTGGAAGCCTGCAAACCAGCAATGGTGGAGGTTCTGTTGCGATGTCCATAGGTAACAGCAGCGTTGATTCCAGCGATTCCCATACTCGCATGCTGAATCACCAAGGCCTGAAACGGCGTGCCAATGACAACTATTCCGTTCAACAGAGTGTGAATAGAGGAAGACCCACGCATGCTTTGAGCGATGATGCGTTGGCCCGAGCTCTTATGGATAACAGTTCCCCAACCTTGGGGCTTGAAAATTTCGACGAGTGGACTATCGATCTGAGGAAACTCAACATGGGTGCACCTTTTGCGCAAGGGGCTTTTGGAAAGCTCTACAGAGGTACTTACAATGGCGAGGAAGTCGCCATCAAGATCTTGGAGAGGCCAGAGAACGATCTAGAGAGGGCGCAGCTGATGGAACAACAGTTTCAGCAAGAAGTCATGATGTTGGCCACACTGAGGCATCCTAACATTGTCCGATTCATTGGTGGATGCCGTAAGCCAATGGTCTGGTGCATCGTTACAGAATATGCGAAAGGAGGTTCAGTTCGGCAGTTTTTGATGAAACGGCATAATCGGGCCGTTCCGTTGAAATTGGCAGTCAGACAGGCTTTGGATGTTGCTAGGGGAATGGAGTATGTCCACGAGCTTAGTTTCATCCACAGAGACTTAAAGTCCGACAATCTACTAATTTTCTCTGATAAATCAATCAAAATTGCTGATTTTGGGGTTGCTCGAATTGAGGTCCAGACCGAAGGAATGACACCCGAGACAGGGACTTACCGTTGGATGGCTCCGTAAGATTCTTCGCTGCTCAAATATGGAGCTTTAATTACTTAATGTTGAACATATCTATACTCGGCATGCTATGTGGGTGAAGCTTAACTTGTTTGTGCCTGATTTTTTGCTCATTAGAACTTTCTGTTTGTTTGTCCCGAGGAAATTGGTTACCACGTGTACCTGAGTATGCAAAAAGCATTCTGGTGGCTTGCTTTATGCTCTAGCAAAAAGTCAAAAACTATTTTGTCCTTTTTTTTAACAAGTCTCAATTGGAACCTTTCACCTTTCCTTCTCCCTGCCTCGCACTATTTGTTTTAACAGACATCAACTAGTCCTCTATGCATGAAGTGACATTTAAAGGAACAAATGCCTTAGGCCAATTCCTATGATAGGAGTTTTATGAGTGGCTCTAATTCTTGATCTTCGGCTAGAATGCCATGTACAAGATTAATAGTCTGTTGCTGGATGGGTTTGCTTGCAATATTGACCCTTTCCATGAGAAGATCGTGATTTATCAGGTTATGCTGGGTTGACCCCAGACTGAAGTCTAGACTTCCCTAAGATATTGTGACCTGACCTGGTTTTCCCCCTCTGTGGCTTATTCTTCTACTTTGCAATGGATTTGGCCAGGCTAAAATCTTTATTAAAATTTTCAAGGTCTGACTAGGGGGGTGTTTTTATTGGAGTTGGATTTGTATCTTTGATTCCTAATGTTAATCCTGTTTAATTTGAACAGTTGGTTCTCTTTTCAATTGTTGTTACCTAATTTAAGTCTGTTTTCGTTCCATCTCTGTTCAATATGCATGTTTACAAGTAGATGCTCAAATGTGTTGTGGAAAATCTTGACTCTACTGTGTGGCTTTCGACACGTGCTATGTAGTTGGCCGTGTTATCTATTTGATCTTATAAGATTACATGATTCTTTTAGTGGGTAGGGCATGACACCCTATTTTCTGTTGGAATTAGAATACTTGTATGTACAAGGAAGTTCCTACGACAATAGGAACTGTGGAGTGGTTTCCAATGATTTTGTGTAGTGTCTGCATAATATCATCTGAAGTTTGGAAATAGGGATGAAAGACAACAAAAAGTGGAATGCTCTCCCCGTCTTATTAATTGGGATGTAATCAATGTGTCCATTATCTTACTAGCTACCATCTGTTCCTGGCCATCTGCAATCTTTGAGGCCAACCCAGGCTACCAGTTAAAACATCCCTTGTTGAAAATGATGTGTTGACATTGTTGAAATTGAAGGAAAGAGACTCAAAGGCCCTATTGCGCTTGATATGGTCGTTCCTGCATCCAACAGGTCTTGTGCTGAATTCTATAGATTACACAAGGTGGATCTTTTTTGTCGTAGACCCAGATATCATCTTTAAATGTTGCGATGACGAGAGCTTCTGCATATCTAGTCAAATTTGTCATGTTGGGATAGCTAATAAAAAGCACCAAGTAGCTTCCTGGGTTGTGAAAATCTTTGCGTATGTTCCATTCTTGAAATTCTCCAATTTTCTGTCTGTCTATCCTCAGCTGCATTCCTGTACTTCTTATATTCATGCAGGGAGATGATCCAGCACAGGCCCTACACTCAGAAAGTGGATGTATATAGTTTCGGAATTGTCCTGTGGGAACTAATCACAGGAATGCTTCCCTTCCAAAACATGACCGCTGTGCAGGCTGCGTTTGCAGTTGTCAACAAAGGTGTCCGCCCAATCATCCCCGGAGATTGTCTACCTATCCTCAGCGACATTATGACTAGATGCTGGGATGCCAACCCAGATGTCAGGCCTCCTTTCACCGAAGTGGTGAGAATGCTTGAGAATGCGGAGACTGAAATCATGACGACGGTTCGCAAGGCTCGCTTCAGGTGTTGCATGACCCAACCGATGACTATCGATTGATTAGAGAGTTATGGGGGAAATAAGGCCATGGCGACATGCATGATGCAAGGGCCTGAAGGAGGAGGAGGAGGAGGCGGAGAAGGGGTTGGGACGGGAGCTCAAACCCAGGTCTATGTAGAATTAATTGTAGTTGAAGAGGGTATTAAATGTGTGTATACTTGTGCTCTGTGCGTATACGTCACCTTAACTGCTTTTATTATGCTGTGTACACTTGATTGAGAACTCTATTTGATTTTTACCTAAGTATTGCCAGTTTCTCGGTTTTACGGCTTGTTGTGCGCTTATTTCTAGAAAAGGAAAAATAAAATCAGATGATGAAAACTAGTTTAGGGAAAATCACAATCTAATTTGGTCGGATGATGATGAAAACCAGTTTCGGGAAAATGTTGAGGAATCGAAATATATCATCGCCTTGGACATAGACGGATCATTCGAAAATGTTCTTTGGACGTATCCAAATGAAATGAAGCTTCTTCTTATTTTATTTTTATTTTTATCGAGGGTCGTGAACTCACGTGCTTGTGGTCCGAGGATGAAAATCGAGGTGGAACGGCCGAAGAAGGTGGGCGTGGGGAGAGAATTGGGCCGGGGGGCCTTTTAAGCCGACAGGAGGAGGAGGAGGGAGGAGGCCCAGTGGATGGGGATCGAGTTGCTTGGAGGCCCAGTGGGTGGGGATCGAGTGCCGGCGTGCCACGTGAGAGGTGGAGTGGTGGGAAGGGAAAGGGTAAGGTGTGAGCGGTCGCACGGTAAGGCCGTGCTCCTGCTCGGACCGGACTCTTCTGAGCGTAGAAAGAGTAAACTAAGGAGAAGAAGCGGAGATGAGCCAAAAAGCGGAGACCCGAAGACCACTGTGGTGTCCTTTGCCATTTCTTCTGCAGCAGCGGCAGCAGCAGCTTCTTCTCCTTTTCCTTCTTCCTCTTCTTCTTCCCCCTCCTCCTCCTCCTCCTCCTTTCTTCCTCCCTCCCTCTCTCTCTCTCTCTCGTGATCATCATCATCATCATCATCAACAATCTCTTTCCCTTTTTCCCTCCCAAAGATTCGCTGTGGCTTTGGATTAGATCAGATTCGATCCGATTCCAGTCCGAGTGTTCTCCACTTGTCCTTCCTCCGTCCAATTCCCAAAAAAGTCAAAGTGCTCTCCGCCCAGGTACGCTCTCCCCTTTCAATCCGCTCGCTCGAGGGAGGGGTCGATTGCACCTCCCTCTCTCTCTCTCTCTCGTGTTCCCTCTGTATCTGCTGTTATTTTGCCCCCCCGACTATGGCCGTCCAACTCTCCTAACGAGGGAGGAGGGGGCTCCCGCTTCCTTTTTTTATTTTCTGGATATGTTGGTAATATCGGGGCACGACTGAAGTTAGAGGGTCGAATTTCGTTAGGGCGGGCCGCTTCTCTCGGTGCTTCCTTGGGGATCTCCACGTGGGGTTCTTTGGGTCTAGATTTAGCTGTTTGTAGGGCCATTTAGTTTCATCGTACGTTTGTGCACTTTTCGATGGATGAGCTTCACGGGAAGATGATGCTGAGAAAGGGGTTTGCTTCTCTTGCAGGGTTTCATTAGTACGGTGGATTGACTTCTTCAGTTATAGAAGATAGCTTATGAACTGAACGGAGGCTGAGCGCCTGTGCTGTTTTGTTGGGACTCGGAAATGTTGGACGGAGGTCAGAAGTTCCCTGGAATTATTGGTCTGAAGAATCATGATAACAATTACTTCGATTCGTCCCAGGCGTTTTATCATAAGCTCAGCGAGGGTTCCAACATGTCGATTGAGAGCTGTGGAAGTCTGCAAACCAGCACTGGTGGAGGGTCTGTTGCGATGTCCATAGACAACAGCAGTGTCGACTCTAGCGATTCCCATACTCGCATGCTAAATCACCAAGGCCTGCGACGGCGTGCCAACGACAACTATTCTGTTGCGCAGAGTGTGAATCACAGAGGGAGAGTCACGCATGCTTTGAGCGATGATGCACTAGCCCAAGCTCTTATGGACAGCAGTTCCCCGACCTTGGGACTTGAAAAATTTGATGACTGGACTCTCGATCTGAGGAAACTCAACATGGGTGCACCTTTCGCGCAAGGGGCCTTTGGAAAGCTCTACAGAGGTACTTACAATGGCGAGGAAGTCGCCATCAAGATCTTGGAGAGGCCAGAGAACGATCTAGAGAGGGCGCAGCTGATGGAGCAACAGTTTCAGCAAGAAGTCATGATGTTGGCCACATTGAAGCATCCTAACATTGTCCGATTCATTGGTGGATGCCGTAAGCCAATGGTCTGGTGCATCGTTACAGAATATGCGAAAGGAGGTTCAGTTCGGCAGTTTTTGATGAAACGGCATAATCGGGCCGTTCCGTTGAAATTGGCAGTCAGACAGGCCTTGGATGTTGCTAGGGGAATGGAGTATGTTCATGGGCTTGGTTTGATCCACAGAGATTTAAAATCTGACAATCTCCTAATTTTCTCCGATAAATCAATCAAGATTGCTGATTTCGGGGTTGCTCGAATTGAGGTCCAGACTGAAGGAATGACACCTGAGACAGGGACTTACCGTTGGATGGCCCCGTAAGATCATTCACTACTCTTCTCTGCAGTGTTGATCATATTTAAACTCAGCATGTCATGTGGGAGAAGCGTAACTTGTTTGTTTCTATCTCTTGCTCATTAAAACTTTCTGTTTGGTTGTCTTGAAGAAATTGGTACTCCAGTATGCTTTTGTGTTCTGGAAGCATTGGCACTTGCATGGCAGACTTACTCTTCAATTTCTGAATTTACCTTGTGTTTGGTTGGTTACTCTTTTTTAGATGAGACTCCCAATGAAAATCGCATCCCAGCAAACGTTAGAAATTTGATATATTGCTATCCGCTGCCGCTGGAAGGCTGGAAGTTAAAGAAGGAGCAACTAAACTGCTTTATGCTCTAGCAAAAAT
Source organism: Eucalyptus grandis (assembly GCF_016545825.1). NCBI lineage: Eukaryota > Viridiplantae > Streptophyta > Magnoliopsida > Myrtales > Myrtaceae > Eucalyptus > Eucalyptus grandis. Next base: position 122,438 of record NC_052614.1, on the reverse strand, counting down.
TTAAAAACTGGTTTTTCCTGTTATCTAACGAGTCTTCTCTGGAACCTTCCTTTCCTTCTCCTTGCCTCGCACTATTTGTTTCAACAGAAATCAACTAGTCCTCTATGCACGAAGTGACATTTAAAGGAACAGATGCCTTAGTTTGGCCAATTCCTATGTAAGAGTTTTAAGAGTAGCTCTAATTCTTGATCTTTAGCTAAAACGTTATGTACATCGTTAACAATCAGTTGCTGGATGGGTTTGCTTGCAAAGTTGACCCCTTCTGTGAGAAGATTGTGATTTATCAGGTTATGCTGAGTTGGCCACCAAATACCAGACTAGACTTCCCTAAGATGATGTAACCTGATCTGGTTATTTACCCCCCGTGGCTTACTCTTCTATTGCACAATGGAATTGGCAAGGCTAAAATCTGAATTAAAACTTTTGCACTGCGACTGTGGGGGTGTTACTTAATTTGAATCCATTTTTGTTGCATCTCAGTTCAATATGTGTCTGTAAGTAGGCGACCAAGTGTGTTGTGGACCCTCTTGCCTCTACCATGCTGCTTGCGAGATGTGCCATTTAGATGGCAGCATCTTTGTTTGGTGATGTCATGTTTTCTTTTGTGGTGGGCATAGTACCTTTTTTTGCCCCTGTTAGAAATAGAATACTTGTATGTCGTGGGAATGGTGGAGTGGCGAAAATCATTTTGTATAGCGTTAGCATGATATCATTGAAGTTTGGGAGTAAGGATGAAGATGACAGAAAGCGAAATTTACGCCCCCATCATATTAATGATGATATAACGTTACCGTTTGTTCCTGGTCTTCTACCACTTTCAAGGCAAACCGAGGTGACCAAGTAAAACTCCTTTTGCTGGACAGGACATAACGACATTATAGAACTGTAGCAAAGGGACTCAAAAGGCCCTATCGGGCTTGATATGGCTATTGTTGCATCCAACATGTTATTGCACCGAATTCTGTAAATAATACAAGGTGGCTATTTTTGGTCATAGACTCAGGTGTTATCACTAAATGTTGCAATGACAAGCGCTTCTCCAAATCTTAGTTAAATTTGCCATCTCAGGAGAGCAAATAGAAAGCACCATCAAAGTAGTATTCTGGATTGTGAAAAAATCTTTGTATATATTCCAGTTTCCATATTTCCAATTCTGTCCATCTATCCTCGAGTCCATTTCTTTACTTCTTATATTTGCACAGGGAGATGATCCAGCACAGGCCCTACACACAGAAAGTGGATGTATACAGTTTTGGCATCGTCCTGTGGGAGCTAATCACAGGAATGCTTCCCTTCCAAAACATGACAGCTGTGCAGGCGGCTTTTGCCGTTGTCAACAAAGGTGTCCGTCCAATCATCCCTGCAGATTGTCTACCGATTCTCAGCGACATTATGACTCGATGCTGGGATGCCAACCCAGATGTCAGGCCTCCTTTCACTGAAGTCGTGAGAATGCTTGAGAATGCAGAGACTGAAATCCTGACAACTGTTCGCAAGGCTCGCTTCAGGTGTTGCATGACCCAACCAATGACTATGGATTGATTTGAGTTCTCTGGAAATAAGGCCATGGCAACATACATGATAGAAGGTCTTGAAGAAGAAGAGGAGTTCTGGCGAGAAAGTTCTCTTTAATCGTCCGCCTAGTGGGTTTCTTATGATAAGGGAAAATCTATTGACTATATCAGTGGAAAAACGTGAATGTCGGGTAATACTTGTTTTTTAAAATGTAGTCGAAGAAGGTGTTAAATGTGTGTATACTCGTGTTCTTTGCTTATACGTCACCATGACTGTTAATTTGCCGTGTAAACTTGATTGAGGAGTCTATTTGATTTTTACTCGAGTGTCCCAGTTTTCCAGTGCCCAACCCAAATTCAATGGCGTGATATTCATGTCACCACCAATTGTGTCCTCCTTATTAAGGTATGACCGACACAACCAGGACCATGAAAGATAGTAAAGCAACTTAATATTGCTAAATAGAATTTTCACGAGGAGTCGCAAATTACAGTTGCATATAAGAGAGTGTTGTCGCAACTGGTGCTTTCAGATTTCCTTGGAAAAAGGGGAGGAAGTGCACTCATGCACAAGAGGCCTACTTTCTGCTGTGGCTCTTATTAAGAAAGACCCTTCGCCTATGGAGCATGTCAATTTGTATATTCTTGTCCATATATTCCGAGTCTAGCTTTTTAGTATTCTCTTTATTTTGCTCATAATGTGCTCATGCATTCCTTCGAAAACTATTGTTGTTCTTGTTTCTCTAGTCGCTCTCAGTGTCCTTGTCATCAACCGTGGGGTTCTAAGTACAACTCCGTCGCTTTCAACCATGCTCAATCCACCATTGCCAGCGGACGTATGACATTCACGGCTTCAAACTGGTTGGGATGGGTTGGCTAAGGACATGGTTGAGCTGCATTTGGTGCGATAACAGTACTTTGACCTCCTCCTTCTGACTTGCTTCTTTCCGATGGGTGGTGGGTAGCGTTGCTGTTTTGCTTTTTAGTTGTCGCCTCGCAAATATGCACTTAGATACTTCATCCACCGGTAAGACCTTACATGATAATTCAATCGTTGCTTAGGGGCACTTTCCAAAACAATTTGTTTGACAATCGGTAATTGAAGTTAAGCGTTAAAAAAATACTTATAATACTCCATTTTCTTCTTTACATGGGGGGTTGGTCGGGATTAAAAATCACAGGTCTCCAGTAGGAGAAGAATATAGCATAAACTCGACTGTATCACACTTGACATGATATCGTCCATTTATTCATATTTCCTCTTTCCCTTCCCCAATAACCTAACAATCGGATGTGGAAAATTAAAACGGGAGACACAATATCAATGGTTTCCACCAAATATAATACTAAGCATTACGGATGAACAGCCCTCAAAACATTGCGGAATCCCATGGATGCGTCATCCTAACACCACAAGCAAATCTGATCTTTGATCATTTTAACCTACTAAGCCGCTTGAAATGCTGAAGCAAAAGACAATAAAAGGTTGGTTGGACTCTATCTGCGGACTATGTACTTAAAAGAAAATAAAAATAAAAATAAAACACTTGACAGTCACGCCTATCATCTGAATATGGCCTTCTAAATGAATATGTCGGGAGGCGCCTCTTCAGGAATCTGTTTGATAGAGAAAGAGAAAGGATTAAAATAAGACTAAAACCAACCATCTACACATGATGAAAGTATTTAGCCATTTTATGTTGCTACCATGGGACACAAATCTCTTACCTCTCCAGGGCTCCATTTCTCTTTCTGCCAAACACTGGCATCTCTTGATTCACGCCCACTCTTATGCACATCATTTCTGGAGGATGAGGACCAGAGATTTGTAAGAAAAGCTCACAAATCCGCAATGTACGATAGGCAATAATTAGAAATCACTTTCTTCTAAATAGATCCCTTTGTACCGAACAAAACAAATGTAGATTGCCAAGGTCAATCGTGTCAAAGATCTTATATACGTAAATTACATGTCAAATTTACAAACAATTAAGCAGAGCTGATACATCATTCAACACCACCTGCATGCTAAATGAATGAAGAGATCAACTTTTCTTGGTTGGACAAAATCAACTGAACTTGTTCACTAGTGAGATCGTCTCAATCAAAGGCTATTTGTGGAGTCTAAAGATGATGGTGTAGTACTGATAAATAAGATGGAGTTAGTATAAAACATATGAAACAAGGATTCTTGGTATACTTACTTTTGTTGATCATCAACAGCTTTTTGTCCAACAACAATGTTAAAATTGTTGTTTGTTGAATTCGGCATTTGTTGTGAGACTGTTAATGCACACAAGGAGTTAGTTCCAGCAATAACCAGCCACTACAGTTAAAGCTACATATTCTGATAAAACTTCCATAAAATGTTCAAAACTAGCTGGACTATGGCTAAAACTCATACCTATGCAATGCTACTAATTAATGCAAGTTCATTATACGTATAACTAGATCACATGCGAGTTAGATTACTGCCAGTTCTTTATAACAAAGGCCATTTGGAAGATGTTCATGAGGAGGTACCAGAGATCCAACTCTTTTCTGGGCTGGGCTAGTTGGGGATGGGGAGGGAACGGAAGGGGATGTGGGGGTGGGGGAGAAAGTGGCTAATAATTTCAAGCGATTCTGTGAACTATTAGAGCTGATTCCGCAGCAGGGTGATGATAAGATTTTTTGACTAAAACAAGCTTCTTCACATCAAATTGAATAATCCAAAGAAGAGACTTTAATATGATCCAATTTTTGCACAGACCAAATTGGAAGAGTCCAATTAGACTGATCCTGACTAGGTTGATCACCAGACGAAATGCTTCAGAATCTTTGATATCTCAGGATGATGGAACTAATTGATTGGGCTGAAGGACATCTTTATTGACCTTGCTTTACAGATTGTCTTATGCAAAGAGAGCTGGAAAACAAATTTGATCGGTAGTGTCTCTTTAGGCTGGTGATTATACCTTGGGAAAAGTGACAAGCTAACAATGGTAGATTCTATGCTTCATTGCTAAAGATAAACAGCACAACCTCGACAAAATTTCCTGAATCTGAGAATGTCAACAGACCTACAATGCAAGGTCGCCAGGGGAGAGGGAGGGAGGGAGGGAGAGCTTGACAAAATTTCCGGAATCTGATAATGTCAACAGATCTACAATGCAAAGTCTCCGAGAGAGAGAGAGAGAGAGAGAGAGAGAGAGAGAGAGAGAGAGAGAGAGAGAGAGAGAGAGAGAGAGAGAGAGAGAGGAGATGGCCCTAAGATTTTCATATAGAATAAGCTTAGAAAGCCCACAGAAATCCTTTCAAGGAATCAATTTTGCCAAGTCATACTTTTCTAAGACTCAATGGAATTACGAATTCCTATAAAATTACTAAATAATCTAATATTGTGTCACCTTCAAGTCCTCAAAGTGTCATATAAGATTCTTAAGAATCTAGAAAACCTTTAAAGTGAAGTATCACCTACTGTCCCTTGATGCTCAAGATCCGAGGACCACATACATCTTATTATCCCCAGAACCAACTACTACATTCAAGAACTGACTCGACCCCAGATTACTCAGGCTTTGATCTGAAAGGAGTAGCCATCATTTGACACAACAAATCACAGAAGAAAAGAACAATTTTCTGTCCCGATCCTACAGCTGCATTAGGAACAGAGAAGACAGTTCTCATAAACGAATTTGTACCTCCAGAGGACATATAACTTTGTCCAAATGCATTTGCAGTCTGCTGCAAAGTTGAAGAAGAATTTAGACTCCCCAATGCATTGTTTGAAGGCACGTAGGGACTGGAGGAGGGCAACATGGTCAGTACAAGAACTCAAGATGAGAATTGACAGAGGATTTAAAAAAACTAGCATAATTCACTCATCCTTTTGCAAGTGATATCCATTCAATACTTTAAAGAGGAATTCAGATATTGCCTCTCATGACTACCTAACAGAGTGGAACAGGAAGATCCTTGCCTTGATCCCCCAGCACTAGGTGATGCATGGGGTGCACCAAAACTTGAGGCCACAGATTGGCCAGTATTTTGAGCTGATAATGAAAATGTATTTGCCCCAAAACCAAGGAGTGCACTTTGGCTTGCAGTTGAGGAAGGTGGAGCCACATATGGGCTGTGTAGCAAATTCTCGAACTCACTTAATTTGAAGTTAAGTGCATTCCTCTCCCTCTCAACCTGTAGAGAGAGATTTGCTCAGTCATGGCAGCAATGGAATGAAATAGCCTATTTCTAGAACAAATCAGTAAATTTTGTAAATATCTTGTGATGGTTTTCTTTTGCACCCTTAAAATTGACAAATTGAACAAAGCCACAGCAGCACTCCAGTTTCAGACCTCTCATGAATGTCATAATCTATTTCTTAAAGCATGCGCAAGTTAGTTAAGTCACATGATGTAGCTTCTAAAACATATGGATGCCAAGTAGCTGCTTTTGTCAAGTCAGTCCACACAGCAAGTCATCACAGTTGAGTAGTTTAGCAAGTCTTCCAAAGCCTCTGTGAAGTTCAAATTTATTTATAAATAGGCTTCAGAAGTATTGAACAGAATAGATACTTCCGTTTAATTATGTCTCTTGCCACTAAAAAGTAAATTAATAAATTAAAATAGAACCATCAAAGTTCAAAGAGGCTAACTGTGTTCAGCAGATGGACACACTCGCAAGTAATGTCTGCAACTTCCCAAAATCGCCGTTCTATCCCAGGCATCAAGATATATGTAAATGAAAATAGCACATCTAGAGATTTAAGGTAAAATGCAATATTTGTTTCCCACCACGGCACCACCATCTCCCACATCTTCAAGAAACTGTAACAGCTTTTAGTATCAGTGCTAGCTTTAGCTTGTCAACTGAATCCACTACTTTAGCAATTTCATGATTACCTACTGAGATTCGATTTCATACACTCTGAAATATTGATGTAGAGGAAGAGTTCAATCTCATAATTATAGCGTCTGGAAATGATAAAAAACAGTCTTTTGTTCATGATTTTTAATAGAACATTGTGTACCCTTCCAATAAAATGATTTGCTCGAAGGAAGCAAGCATCATTTCTTTGGATGGCAATGAAGGAGGGAAAAAGCTGAAAGTGACCACCTTTTGATATTGAAAAAGTCCAAAGTTAGGTTCATTCATCATACATCTAATAACAATATTTAGGTGTGACCACCTTTTGATATTGAAAAAGTCCAAAGTTAGGTTCATTCATCATACATCTAATAACAATATTTAAATAATATATTCAGCACTTTGAAAGGCAAATTCATCCTTACTGGAATTGGAAGAAGGACAGACTCTAACAAATACCATGGGAATTATAAGACACATTTGTTTTGCTATGTAGCGTTCATGGTTGCCAGTCATAATAAATAAATGATTTTATTTTGAAGGTAAAGAAAATTTTATTAATAAAGGTACTAAGTGGGCACTGCCATTATACAAAATTAAGTCAGATGGGAAGTCTCCCATATACAAAAACTTAAGAACAAAAGACTAATTGTATATTTCCCACGTAACCGTCTTACAGTCGAAAGAATCCCAAGACTCTTGAATAGCTCTCATTCGTTTTCTTTTGAAATGAGCCTAAAAACAAGGAGAGTAATCATCTTGACAGTTTTCTTCCTCCTTGAGCATGAATAGATAGCTTTCCAAGTCCAAAGTTCCTCTTGGACTGTTCTCACTGCAACCCACTTCACTCCTAAAAATGTTCAAATCTGTCTGATTCATCTATAATCTAACAGCAAATGATGGGTCACACTCTTTCCACCATTCTGACAAAAGAAATCTATTTACCAACAGTTTTCCTCTCTTTTGAAGGTTATCTGCTTATCCAAATAAGTCACCTAATTTGACTGGTGAAATATTGATTGGTTACTAATAAAATTTTGAAGTTGATAACACGCTCATGAACATGACACTGGTTACTTCACAAGTCTGTTGGTACCTTACTAACAAGTAACAGGCCAAACAGCATGTCAGTCACCTCATTTCCACTAATGCAGTTTGATTATGTATTTACCTAATCATTGACAACCAGCCTGCGATTTAGGCCATGAAACACTAGAATTCTGTAGTATAATGATAAAACGAGGCGGTTAACTTCTTACAATTGACTGCAAGCTCAAACCACGCTTAGCATCATCATATGCTGCAGCCCGCAATTCTCCATAGCTAATGTCGCCACTAATATCACATGGAGCACTGCAGGAAACAATTATCCAGAACTGTGAGTCAAAGCAACTGTCTTTTTGAATTTCATGCATTAACATGTCCACCAGATTACATTCCACAAAGTAAGTCCATAAAAGCATCCACACTGCTTGCAATAAGCAGAGATCATAGTAAATGAAAAATAAACAGCTTTTGACTAATTTGGCCATTAAATGGAAAACCTTGATTCTAGATGCTTCTTGCAAGTTTGCCTCCCACCAAAAAAATATACGAGCAATATACTTTTATCATTTAAAAGTGCATGGAATCTTTTATCTTTAAAAGTGTGTGGAATCCTACCCTGCCATTACCCATTTGTCAACCTAGTCATTTGATGCCTATGTAGACGTTGACCTGTTGCTAATGTGATATCAACAGATGATAGAATTGGACACTGCATATCTAGAAAGTGCATCTTCTTATTGGATACCTAAACCACCTTAAACAACTTTCTCTTATGTTGTTCTCAACCAGCCATAAAAAAGTTTTCTCAAACATATATTTTCCAGTGAAGCTTTTTCTCTTTTTCTTTTCCTGAGCACATGCATGTTGATAACCTTGAATTTCTGCACTCTGTGGTACTTAACACAAGCAATACTAGGTGCAAATCATACCATGACAGTTGAAAAGAACTGACCCTTGAGCTCTGGAACAGTCCTAAGTAGTGCTAGTTATAGGCTAACACTAACATCCCTCCTGCTTGTACCATGGGGTGACATATCTATCAATATTTTCATCTCTTTAGGAAAGGGGTCTATGATGCTGGAAGCCTGAAATCACTCGCTACTTAATTCTTCCAGGCATACTTAACACTGCATCATTCACACTCTTCCTTCACAGAATTGCATAGATCCCATTAATCTAGTTTTACCACTCCTTAGCACACTCCCCCATTGTGCTAGAAGGAAGCTCCCGGACAAAGAGGTGATCCTGTATAGGCAGAAAATTCACCTAGCTCTCGCCAGCCTAAAGCACATTGCATTGAAACTTGAAACCACTTCTTGACAGCACAATTGCCAACCATGATTAAAATTGTGAAAAATAGGACTTGATGACACCGAAACAAAATCAACCAAGACACCACTATTCTGCATTAAGAGCAAGCTCATGCAGCACATGCAAGTATATGTAGATAAATAAACGAACACTAGAATTTATATAAGGGTTATTACGGATAAACATACTATTTGCAATGACCATAGCATGTAAGCTTCCATGATGGTCTTTCATGCTCAAAATCTTCAGCAATTACTCGTTTGCAGGACTCTGGATCTGTGCATCTTTTCAACAAGGCATACATAATTAGGCAAGACTTCTCAAATAAGGAAAAGTTGGATGTAGTTATCAAGCCACTTGGAGAGATTATAATTAGCAAAGCACTTACTTGTGATTTCCCGATTGACTATGATTATCAGAGTGATAGGAAGCAGTGCCAGAAGCATTAGAAATAGGAGAGAAGCGAGTCCACTTGTTTTCGAAAGGCTGATCCAGATCCAAGATAGATATTGAAATGATTCCAGAATCATGAAACCAAATTTGTCAGCATAGAGGGTGAAATTATCAACACTAGTAATATAAGTGAAATCTTTTTAACTGGCCAGAGATGTCACAACCAATTCTATTTTCAATTATACAAAGGGAAAAGAACCTTAAATTGGTTATGCTGCGATGCAGCAGCTGCTCTTGGCTGAGAGCTACCCTGAACACCAAATCCAAAAGGATTGGGCTTTTGCTGTTGGTTTGAGCCTTCATGCACGCCAAATCCAAAAGGATTGGGCTTTTGCTGTTGGTTTGAGCCACCATGCATGCCAGGCTTTTGCTGTTGGTTTGAGCCACCATGCATGCCAAATCCAAAGGCATTAGGCCGGGACTGCTGCTGGGTTGGATGGAGAAACTTACACCTTTCACCGTACTGACAGCTGCAAAAGTTCAAGACATCAGAGATCAAGAGAACTGGAGGAAGGGCATACAACTTTAAACTGTATATATTACAAGGTAAATTCATCTCAATCCAACGCTTTGAGCACCAGGGCCCTTTGTAAGGCAAGAGATTTGCCAACCATGGCTTAGAGGAGTTAGGTTGTTCATAACACCTCCATTTGCACCGCAGGTCAACTCTTTTCCTAGTTTCTTTAAAAACTTTGTTACTGTACATCAATCCTCAGGATGGTGAATCTCTAAGTCCTCATTGTAAATATACCATGCCAGTGCTACTTCAAAATTCCAGGGCAAGCAGACGCTATGCTTATGTGAAAAATTGATTTGCTACTACAAGGAAAAAAAGAAATCCCCATTTCAATCCGAATAAAGAACATGAAAAAATAACAGCCTGACATGGTCACAATAGAAGAATAAGACAGTACCAATGTGTTTTCTCAGAATGGCACCCCTGGAGCATGAGGGTTTCAAATTGACAAATTGACCTTTTATAAAAGCATTGTTATGGGGAAACAACATATGAGAACTTTTGAGACAATTTCGATGAGCAAGGATGCTGTCGATGCTGTTAAAAAGAAAATAGAATTGCACCAACTACGAAACTTCATATGCACGATGGCATTGAGAAAACAGCAATAACCAGGCACTGTCGAACGGCTCGGAATCTTCACATTATCCTTCCTGGCTTGGTTAAGAACGGACGGGCATTGTAGAAGACATAGCAATGCCTCCACTATCGACAGATCAATCATCTCGAGCAAGGCCATGCTAGAACACTTAAACCCAAGTAGGGAAAAGCAATTAAGTTTTTCATGCTACTGAGCATATCCCATTGTCAAGGAGATAGAATACGAGAGAGAGAGAGAGATGGTAACTCCGACTCAGCAGGGATTGACGAGCGCAGAGCAACTGAGTGACAAAAATCAATCAATCAATCGACCGATCAGCAAAGCAACAAACCTTCCGCGCTGAAAGTTTCTGCACAGTTCTTTCCTTAGAGGCATGGTTTTCCCAATCAATCAGGCGATGTTCTGATATTCACCGGAATCAAATTATGCAGGGGTCTGGCTTGTCCCCAGCAACCTCACATTCCAGCGTGAAGCAAGCGAAGCGAAAGCACCTCCTCCCTTGACACCACCCCGGATTTATGCCGCCAAGGCCTAGCGGTGTTAGTGATAAAGGCCAAGGGGGGTGCTTCCACTAAATCGTGGAATGGTTCCCAAGAGTTATTCCACGTTTAGGCCTTTTTATTTTTATTTTTTATTAATCAATATTGGGGTTTGTTTAATGGATTGTTTGGATTTTAGGGCTCATGGGTTATATTCCTGGTTTCTATCAATTTAGAAGTTATTTGATACTCTTGAAGCATAAAATATGGGGTCTGTGTAGTTTGTGTTTCGGGAGTAGTTCGTATTATGAGTTAGTTTGATTTTTCGGCTTATTTATGTGATAAGCCTTTATTAACTGTTCAAAGGTTCCAAAGAGGTTATTGGAGACTAATACTCATTAGAATTTTCTTTAACGTTTAGAGCTTGTTTTAAGAATAGCTTTTACTCATGGGTTTTTGGGATTTTTCTTATGTCGCCAATTTGACAAGGCCGGTTTTTTTTTTTCATATTATTCATCTAGACATGGCTTGTCCACAAAGTAAGTATGAATTCACCTAAAAATAAGCAAAGCGTTGAAGGGGCTTCGAGATGATAGCTCAAACAAGGCAGCCTCTGTTTTTGCAAGCAAGAAGGTGCCCATTTCGTCCCTACTTGGACGATGCGTGGCACTGGGGAAGAAGAGGGTGAGAATATGGACATCGGCGCGGGCTTAACCGGTGGAAAGCACAAGTGGTCGGGGGATCTAAGGCCACCGCAATGGATGACTAGTCCTGGCGGGCCGTGGATGGGTAATGCGAAGTGGGCCGCTGGCCGAGGCTATGTGTTAAGGGACTGCGACTGTGAGTTCCCCGAGAATGGCGGTGGCATGCGAGGCATCTTCTTACTATTTGCATTGCTAGCAGCAGGAGCTCCAGTAAACATGAAGGTCAGAGAATGCCGTGTTGTTTATGCCTTTCTTCATTTAGTAAAGAAGATGAAGATGAGGATAAAAAAGACAAAAAGGAGAAAAGAAGACAAACTGATGAGCCAATAAAATAATATGTCAGGCCATCTTATCTTTTTCCATGGTGGATTTCACTATCTTCTTAACCGAGTCACGTACGAACTAAAATTTCACTAAAAAAGTCATGTAGGATGAATTTCGAAATTTTTTACCGGAGGGACTTAGGAGATGATTTGTCTATCGATCGATATGGCATTCAAGTGATTACTTGAAAAGTTTTGTTAATGAAATGAGCACCGTACTAAAATTATAACACATTTAATATTTTTTTCCCGATTTTAAGGATTTCTAGGTTATACTCTTCATTTTATTTATTTTTTCAAAATTAGATATTATTTGGGGGTTGCGAGATATTTTTGATATTTTAATTCTCTGATATATTCTTTGATGTTCATTTGGATTAATTAGGGTTTATCTCAAGACTTGGGACTACGAATGGGTTATTTCAATTTTATGGGTTTGTGATAAGATTCTTGATTTTTGTTAACATTAGACTTATTTGAGGTTTGTGGAGTGTTAATTAAGGGGCTCTAATTTTGGTTTAGGAGTTATACGAGGGTAGTTTGATTTTTTGAGATTCTTTCGGTGTTGAGCATAAATTTGAAGATTAGGGGTTTTTCATGTGTTTTTTTTTTTAACTTTTTGCGGAAGCTGGAGTCATATTCTTCGTTGTCGGCAGTTTAGAAGCTATTTGGGGATTTAGCGACTTATGTGTTATTAATAGTTAATTCAGGTTTAGGGCTTATGTCAAGCTTAAGGGTTACTAGTGGGTCGTTTGGATTTCAGGATTGTGGTGTTATATTCTTCCTGTTTAATAATTTAAACTTTTTTTGAGACTTGTGGAGTGTCGATATGGTGTCTATAATGTATGTCAATTTCATAGGGCAAACTACCAAAAAAATTCTAAATTTAGAGCAATTGTTCCAATTCGGTCATAAATTTATATTTTTTTGGCCAATTTAATGCTAAACGTTTTGTATTTATGCTAATTTGGTCCATGTAGCCAATTTTGACCAAAAATTATTAACATAAACGCTAGTCATTTTAGGTGACGTGATTGGCCAAGAGTTGGGTGAGGCTCACCTTCACTAGAGATTGTGACAGTGGCCACATGCAAGGCTGGCTAGGCTCTCCCTTGTTGGATCTAGCTAAGGTTGAGCCTTGCCAGAGGCCGGTGAGGTCGAACTCAATGGGCTTTGCCTTTGGCCTAGAGAAAGAAGGAAGAAAAAAAAATAAAAAGAATTAAATATTTTTTGAAAAATGTCCACATTAACAATAGCTATATTACATAGGACAATTGGCAATCATGTTAGTGATTTTTGGCCAAAATTGTTTGGATAGTTTGAATTGACAAAAGAAAATTATGACTAAATTTACACAATTATAATAGGTTTAGAATTTTTTTGATAATTTTCTCAGTTATTTTGCATTATGGGTTATATGATGGTATTTTGATTTTCTCAGGTTATTTATGTAATGAGCTTTTTGAGTTACGGGCGATTTGAGAATAATTATGAGGTTAGTTAGGAGTTTTCTTTTGAGTTAATATCCTGAAAAATCCAAAATTGGTATACCTGTGACAAATTTATCTCAAACTAATATTTTGACTACCAAAAACCCAAAACTAGTACATTTTTGACAAATTTATCCCAAACTAGTACACTTGTGACAAATTTATCATATATTAGTTTCGTTAAATTTTATTGTCAAATTACTAAGTTGAATGACACGTGACAATTAACTGGTATATAGATTTGTGATTTTACTCTCCATTTGTCATAGTTATATAATTTTTGTGATTTTTTTTGGTATTAATCCAATTTAATGGAGGGTATATTTGTCATAAATGTACTAGTTTAGGGTTTTTGATGGTTGAATAAATTAGTTTGGGATAAATTTGTCACAATAATATCAATTTGAGGTTTTTTTTATGGTCAATTGGGATAAATTTATCATAAGTGAACGAGTTTTGAGTTTTTCGTGGTTAAAAAATTAATTTGGGATAAATTTATTACAGGCGGACCCGTTTGGGGTTTTTCAGGGTATTAACCCTTTTCTTTTTCATGTTTGGGGGTTAATTAATAATTCTTTTGTTTTGTTGGTAGATTGGAGGATTAGAAACATCACTATTGCTTTCCAAATGGCGGAGTTCTCTGAATTTTTGGGGTTTAGGAGTATTCTTTTTTCTTCCCAATTTAGCTGTTAATTGGAGATTGTAAGTTACTTAGGATATTTCTACTATCTAATAGGTTCTTCGAGGGTTATTTGGTATGGATGATAAATTAAGGGATTGGAGGTAGTATATGGGGTTATTTGAGGCTTATATTCAGTTTTGTTAGAGGCTATTTCTTGTTTAGGGGTTAATTTCAAGATTAGGGGCTACTAATAGTTTACTTCGATTTAGGGGGCTTTCTAGCAAGATTCTTGGGTTTTTGCAATTTAGATGTTATTTGAGACTTGTGGATGTGCTAATTTAGGAATTATATTTCTGATTCAGGGGTTATTTAACGTGTTGGGTTATTTGAGAATATTTTGAATTTCGATTTTGAGCTTGTCTCTTCATGTCTATGGGTCATAATTGAGTAATTTGAGACTCATTTGAATTTAATTATGAGTTTTAAGATTTTAGGGTTATTTTAAGACGAAGGGTTTTTCTTGAGATTCTAAAAATTTAGGGACTGAGGCATATCCGTCTTTTCTTTTGCAGTTCAGATGCTATTTGGAGATATGAGTTATTTAGGATAGTATGGTTATAATAGATTCTTCTAGGGCCATTTAGTGTTGAGGATTTATGAAGGACTTAAGGGGTCTTATAGGATGTAGTTTGAGGCCAGTTTGAGGCTTTTAGAGGCTATTTTAGACTTAGGTAATATTAGGGGTTGTTAAGAGGTTATTTGGATTTTGGGGATCTTTTTGGTTATATTATTCGTTTTTTCCTTTAAGACGTTCTTTGTGTTGGGAAAAACGCCTATATGGTGATCGTTGGAAAATACCCTTCGTTGTTTTGATAATTACAAAGACAATCAAAGGCATATGTGTGTATTGATTAAGTAGTGCTTGGTGTTATATGCACAAGCCGAAATGCAAATATTGTTAAAATCAACACTAGCTATTCTAAAATGAGAATGCTTTGCCATTATCAAGGTTGCCCTACCAAAAGGGGGGTAAGAATAGTAGAACTGCCTTAACTTTCATATGATGCTCATTTGAGTGCTAAAATTTTTTTCGCTCACTTAATTGTCACAAATTTGAAAAATCAATCATTTGAATGTCATCGGCAATTTTTTAGCTGGAAAGTTCGACATGGCAATTGGTTATCCGACGTGACTTCGCTGGTCGACGTGAATAATTTTTAAATGTTTTTAAATTTTAATTTTTTTGGCAATCCTCACTAGGGTCTTTGTAGCCGAGGGTGAGGCGGCCTCACCTAGTGTGGCTATAGGCGAGGCCATGAAGGCCCTCACCCATATTTGGTGATTCACGGTCTCGCCCCCGTCGGTGAGGTTGCGATGGCCCCACTTAGGGCCTTTGCGGTTGAGAGTGAGGTGGGCCTCGCCAAAGCTAGGCAAGGGTTTCGCGGTGGGCGAGAGTTACCAGTGACCCTTGTTGGCCGAGAGAGGAAAAATAAATAAAATGAACTAATTAAAAAAATTAATAAAAACTTTTAAAAACTGCACGGTAGATAGGAAAATATTAAAAAAATCCATATAAAATGATTTGCCAGAATTGGTACTCAAGTGATTGATTTTATTTTGATGTGACACTCAAGTGAGTGGATACAAAAGTTATGACACTCCCGTTATTATTCTGCCCAAGATTGCTCTACTAATATTTGAGTTGTACAAGATATTAGGCGTTGAAGATGTTTCAAATAAGCCAGAACGATCTTTAGATAATCTGAACATCTAGAAGGACCTTGATCGAGGGTGATTAAGCTAATAAGAATGGAAATGTTCATGGTGGCTTGGAGGTATAAAGATCGAGTGAACAGTTGGATGGACATTGGTAATGGTGAACAAGCCCATGAGGACCATGAGGATGAATAGCTTAATAGAATCGGAATTGCCAACATGTTTAGAAATACCATTAGAAAGATTAGTATTGCTATTGAGCGTAGCAAATTGCTATCGGAGCAGCAAATTATTGACACAAGAGCAACTGTTAATTTTAGATGAGGTGGAAGACTGACAATACTGATGGTTTTGATGACTTCAGTGAAGATGAGGAACTAGCGTGTGTGTTTATAGTCAACGTGGTTTCCTTGGAGATCTTTGGAAGCCAACTTAGTCAAATCAGTAAAGATGAGGAATTAGTAGGGATGCTGGTATTCTTGGAGATATTTGGAAACTATTATGGTCAATCGGTGAAGGCAAGGAATCATCGAGGATGCTAATGTTCTTGAAAGTCTTTGTATGCTAAATAAGCCAAGAGGATTATTGGATGATTGATTGCAAGTCGTCCACATGATTTGTTAGTGGCTAGTATTAATAGACTAGTAATAATTTGGACATATTGATTAATGGATAGTATTAATAGACTAGTAAGAGATCATGCTGACATTTAGGGTCTATTTGGCAACTTGCCAAATAAAACTTGTTTTTGTCATTTTGTTCCCGGGTGTAAATTTGAAACATAAATACGTTTGGTAAAATTTTTGTTCCCGGGAACAAATTTCTATTTTTTTTGTTCCCAAAAGTAGACTTAGAATTGAATCAGGAAAAAAAAGTTGATTCTTTGTTCCTAGGAACAATTCTAGAATCAAGTCAACATATTATTTATTTATTTTTCCTCTTCTCTCTTCTTATTATTCTTCCCTCTCCCTTGTTCTTTAAGTGCCGCACCGGTCGTCGGAGGCTTGCTAGGCCGGGCGAGGTCCGACGAGGCCTAGCGAGCTCGCTTAGCCACTAGTGAGGCTTAGCCTCGCCAGTGGCTAGGTGGGCCTTGCCTGGGCCTCCCTCGGCCACCGGTGAGCTGGGCGAGGCTCGACCTTGCCTAGATCTAGTGAGGCCGAGCTCGCCCGGTTGCCGACAAGGCTTAGTCGATGAGGCACAGCCTCGCCGAGGGTCAACAACGCTTCGGTGAGGTTGCCGGCCCTCGTCGGGTCGGTCGTTGGTCATCCTAAGGTTGGCGACCAGCCACCTTGAAGAAGAAGAAGAAGGGGAGAAAGAAAGGAAAATAAGAAAAGAAGAACAAAGAAAAAAAGGAAAAAATAATAAAATTATTAAAAAATAAAAAATGATTTGAAGTATGAATTGAAATTTTGCTATATATAGAATACATATTTTATTTTATATTTTAATTTATTATTTAGTATTTATATTTATAGTTTATACTATAGTTTATTATTTACTATTTAATAAAAATTTGATTAGTTAATATTTTTATTACTTAGTATAAATATAATTAATCAATAGAATTTCTATGATTTGATAGAATCTTAGAATGGAATAGAATTCTAATTTGAATTCTTTTGAAATTGAAAATATAATAAAATATAATATGATTTCTTCACTCATAAGAAGACAATTATATTGGTGAGTGGTTTTACCAAAAAAAAAATTATATTGGTGAGTGGTTCATGAGAATTCAATATTAAATTTACACTCATCTAAAAAGGTAATTGAAAAAGAATTGGAATATCAATTTTATGTAGTTACTAAACGCATTTATGTTCTTTTTCTATTCTAGAATTAGAAATTTTGTGCAGTTACTAAACACATTCTTTTGCTCAGAAATTGTTTCAGGAAACAAAATAAAAAAGAATCATCTCTGATCATAAATTGGTCCCGGGAAAGAATAGTTACCGAACGTGCCCTTAGCCTTTGAAGGTACTGGTCACATGATCACTTGATTATTACATTGGCGAGATGAAAATAGCTATTACAAATGCTTGGAATATGAAAAAATATGAGAGTTGATCAAGAACAATTTTGGTAATAATGAGGAGGGATAGACTTTGAAATTGACACTATTTCGGGACTGTGTGTGTGTGTGTGTGTGTGTGTGTGAGAGAGAGAGAGAGAGAGAGAGAGAGAGAGAGAGAGAGAGAGAGATGTTGCTGATGTTAGAGAGCCATTCTAACTATTCTTAGTGATGACCTGCCATTGGCAATCTTGAGGATTTCAATGGTGAATGGTTATTTGAAGACAGATTGCTATACATTGAGCCGTAGAGATGTAATTAGGTTAGGTGGAAATGAACAAAACTTGTCTAATACTTCGAATCTTTTTTTTTTTTTTTTGGCTCTATTTTTGTTGATATTTGTTGTGTACTCTTGATGTCAATGTTCAGGTAGTGCTCATGTTTGTAATCAATGGTGTCAATGTCTAGGTCATGTTGAGAGTTTTGATCGAAAAAGAGACTAGTAAGATGATCAAGTAGGTGCGGATTGATAGTAGCATGGAGTTTAACTTGGAGTCGTTAAATGAATTTTGTATAAATGAAGGTATAATGAAACATTGTACTAATGCTAATGAACCCCGACATATTGCGGAATTGATGAGCACAACGTTATTAGAAAAATGATCTCTAGTGCTGGCATGACTAGGAGATTCTTGGCAAATGTGCTTAGTACGACGAGTTAGTTGATAAATAGATTCTCATTGACCACGATTGAATGCTAGATTCTAAAAAAATGTGGTCAAGTAATGTTGCTAATTATTCTATTCTGTTATATTTGAGTTAGTAGAATATTTGGTTGCTATTATCAGTAAATAAGTTACATTCTAATCGACATAGATAATGCTTGTATATTTGAGTTAGTGATGGTAAGCTTGGTTAGTAGGGCTATTGTTTGTGGTATTTGGAATTAAATTCATCTATAAATATTTCAAAAGCTTTTGCTTGAAGAGTGGCTTGGCTGAAAATAATAATAATAAAAAAGGAATGGGCACAACGAGCCCGGCTGTTGATATGTGAGCAGCGTAGCTCTTCGTGCAGTTAATGAAACCTTGAAGCAACAAGTTTGGCAGAGTTTATTCCCTTGGTTTTGTTCATGAATTACATTTAAGAAGAATTTAGTGTTCAAGTCAATTAAATTTCGTGGTAAAATTTGTTAATCTTTTCATGAGACTGAGAGATTGTTTCGTGAGAAATTGTAGGGATAAACATTGTGTAAGTTATTGAATGTAATTGGGGCTTCGGATATACTTAGAGTGTTTGAGTGACTCGAGTGTGGTTATAATTTCTATTGTATTGTTTAATCTTTAGTGGAATTCATTGTTGTTCTCCCCGTGAGCATAGGTCACTACGATCAAATAACGTAAATTTGATGTTTGATTTATTTTATTGCTCCATCTATTTGATTGTTCAATTGCTTGCTTTTGCAACATGGATGATTTGGTCCACACATGAAACCTGGAACTGGGAATTAGATTGATTATCACCGGTTCCAAATTTTGCGAACAAGGAGCTGGACGGGTTCCCATGGGAATTGGCTGGTTCGGTCCGATTCCATACTCACCCCTATACTCTATTGAATCTAATGCAATTTCTCGCCGAGCTGCATAACTCATCTACTGCCAATTGTGGAACGAGCAGCATCAGTAGCGCCCGGTTTTTTGGTCGAACGCAAGTGTTCCTTGAGCCGTGAGTACAAGCAGCGAAGAAATACAGGTAAAATAGAGCAACAGTCAGCAGCCAAAACAGACACACATAGAAATGTCTTGGATAGAATAATCAGAGATATAAACAGTAAATCAATTAATCAAATACAATAAGCCCTTCAGACCCGGATGGTCCCCTCACCGACTACTGTCTATAATTGCAAGAGGACAAATGACTCTTTGGGATCAGTAGTAAGGGATCATAGGCGGTGGCGAAGATGCATATGGAGCTCCTGGGATTGGTGGAAGAGGTACACTGAGGTCAGATGAGGGCGTGGGGGGTGGAGGAGCTTGGCCACGCTGAGTCTCATTTGGAGGTGCGTAGTAATGCTCTGTAGGGGTTGCTAATGGTGCAGCAGCCGTGGGGCTACGTGATTGCACAGGGGGCATTAATCCTGGAATATCGATGCAATCTTGTTCTGATGGTTTGGGCGGAGGAACTGATGCAGCAATTGGTGGCGGTGCCAAATGCTCATGTTGTCTTGGGGAGGGTGGAGGCTGGGGTGTTGTTGAATACTCGTGCTGCGGCAACGGTGGTGGCGGTGTTGAGTACTGGTGTTGTGTAGGGCGTGGAGGTGGGGGATAAGTAACATGAATTGGCGAGAGGGCAAGGAGAGGTGTGTTTGGAGTGGGAGTTGTTAAGTGCTTGTAGGGTGGAGGAGGAGAGTACTCTTCAGGAGGCGCATACTCTGATTTTGGTGGGGGTGGCACAGGATATTTGCTCGGTGAAACCTTTTCTGCTGGAGGTGGGGGCGGTGGTGTGAAGGTTGCTGATGGTGCAGCAACCGCAGGGCTTGGTGATTGTACCGGGGGAATTGATCCTGGAATACCGATGCAACCAGAGGAAGGAGAAGGAGCATCTTGCTTTGATGGTTTGGGCGGAGGAGGTGATGTAGCGAGTGGTGGCGGTGCCAAATGCTCATGTTGTCTTGGTGAGGGTGGAGGCAGGGGTGCTGTTGAATACTTGTGCAGCGGCGGCGGCGGCGGCATTGAGTACTGGTGTTGTGTGGGTGGTGGTGGTGAGTATTGGTCTTTTGTGGGGGTGGCGGTGGGGGATAAGTGACTTGAACTGGCGAGGGTGCAAGGAGAGGTGTGTTAGGAGGGGGAGTTGTTAAGTGCTTGTGGGGAGGGGAAGGTGGAGGAGGGGGGAGGAGGAGGAGGAGGAGGAGGGGGAGGAGAGTACTCTTCAGAAGGCGCAGACTCTGATTTTGGTGGAGGCGGCACAAGATGTTTGCTCGGTGACACCTTTTCTTCTGGAGGTGGAGGCAGTGGGGTGAAGGATGGTGGACCCTGAGCCTGAGCATGAGGTGGACTTGAAGGAACCATGAGTGGCGACGGTGGTGGTGGGTGAAGATGGGTAAGAGGTAAAACTTTCTCTGTGGGGGGTGGCGGAGGCTGGTGCGATCTTGTGGAAGGAGAAGACTTTGAGGTTGGGGGTGGGGGTGAAGGGCCAATGGAAGGGCGAGGCGAGCGGGTTCGAGCAGGTGGTGGTGGGGAAGGCTTTCTAATTCTCGACTCTGGAGATGAAGCGGACCGATCAGAGCATTTCAACTGGCTGCACTTCACTGGGCGTGCAGCCGCAGAGGAGCACTCTCTTGAAGATCTCTGGTCTGTCTTTCTAGGAATACAATTTTGTCGTCCATCTAGTGTTCTAATTCGAGCACTAGAACAAGTTGGGGCTTCCCCATTGAAATAGTTGAAAGAGTATGTGAAATTTTGCAGCATGGGCAGTCGACACACGCTGCTCAGTATGACCCCAGTGAAGACATTGTGGGCGATATTGAGCTGCTCCAGCGTCTTCATTGCTCCAATGCCAGAGGGGAGTGGTCCTTGGAGACGGTTGAAGCTCACGTCGAAGACGGTGATTTGCTTCAGCAATTTCACCGGTGGAGGAAGGCATCCGGTGAGGTTGTCATTCAGCAGGATGATCTCGTTCAGGGTCTTGCCCATCTCCCCAATGCTACTGGGAATGCATCCCCCAAGGTCGTTGTTCGCCAGCACCAGCACGGACACTGGCGACTTGCCCAGGTTCTGTGGGATGCTGAATCGGAGCCTGTTGTCATTGAGGAAGATGGCGTCCAGATCTTTGTCAAAGAGCTTGGAAGGCACACCACCCTCGAACTCATTGAATCGGAGATCCAAGTACTTGAGGGACGGCAACCTCAGAACCACCTCTGGGAACTGGCCGACGAAGCGGTTGTTGCTGAGGTCAAGCTCCCACAGCAGCTTCATGTGGCGGAAGGTGGAGGGCACGCTACCGCAGAAGCGGTTGGAGTTGAGGTGGAAGAGAGCAAGATGCCTCAAGAGGCCAAGCTCCCGAGGCAAGAATCCAGCAATGTCGGCATGGTTAAGATCGATACCGGCTACCACTCGGAGGGAAGAATTGGATGGAGAGGGAGCGCAGAAGACACCCTTGTAGGAGCAGACATTGGGGCCGTGCCAGTTGGCAGTGAAGTTGAATGGGTCAGAGAAGATGGCCTGTTTCCATGCTTGCAGGGCAATGTAGGCTTTCCTGAGCCTCCCGTTCTCGAACTTGAGGCTTAAATCCAATTTGACAGCGGCCAAATCATCGTCACGTTCAACTTGAGCTCGGGAAGTACCGCTGAAAGCAAGAAGAAGCCACACAATCAGGAGGAGGGAACGAGGGCGAGACATTGGACAGGAGGATCAGAAAGCTTGGAGCATGAATGAGACACAGTCAAATTTCAAGAAAAAATGTGGAGCGGGGCATTGGGCACAGGGCGCGCTGGATCCTGGAAGCAGTTCCCTAAACTCTGTATTTAATCCATGCATTGGATTCAATAAAATAACCAAATTACAAACATGGCAGGCCACTCACCCCTGGCCGGTGCCTGTCCTCGGGTCAAACTAAATGGCACCGTTGGATTGGATTTGGTTGGCCAGTGATCATCCCGTTTGCTCTATCAATTCTGACATGTTAGCACGTCACCCTCTGCTATGCTTCTTTAATTCACGACGCAATGCAAGACGCGCAACTTCATACTGAGTCCTGACGACGTGTCTCCCTCCCTCCCTCCCTCCCTCCCTCCCTCTCCCCCGCTGTGCAAGACGTGCAACTTCATACTGAGTCCTGACGACGTGTCTCCCTCTCCCTCTCTCTCTCTCTCTCTCTCTCGCACACACACACATTCATCCTCAAATCTCGTGGCTTGCTTAAGCTGATCCCCCCTTGCTATTTCGAATGGACGTAAACATCTGTAAAAGGAAAAAAAAAATTGCTAATAGGCGATAATTAAAGAATTGCTTTTGTTATTGACCAATGTAAAAGTGAGATTTTATGGGATCTTTTTTTTTTTTTAAAGTTTAAGATATTAGATGATAGCGGTTTAATATTTAATTATTTTAACACCCTCTCGCGTTTAGTCTGGTCTTTTTCCTAGTACTAATAGTGAAAATTCAATTGGGGGGCAAATGAGGTTTGTAGAGATTTGAACTCAGACCTCAATCTCTAATACCATGACAGATTTGATGAATATGAGCAACGAAAATGGATGAAATAACTCTCGAAGGCTTGGGCTCGGTGGTTCACCGGAGGTGGTGGCATGGGCGGCATGTGCTATGGCGTCCGATCTCTATTCCTAACAAGATTTCTGGGTTTGACTTGCCAGAGGCGGTTCGTGGGTGGGTCTTAGTTTTTCGAAATACTTGATGGAAGGGGCCAAATTAACAAAGAGCAGCGATGGCTCCCAGGTCCTTGATATGGCAATGTGTGAAGAGGATTCCGGTGTCTTTGGACAACAATCCTATTCTCTGAAATTAACAGCGGAAGAGTCTCTATAGCTGTGGAATTGAGGGTGAAATTGAAGTGACAAGTGTGGATGGACGCCTCCTAAAAAATGAATGGTTATGATATCAAGTGAGATTTGTGGGATTACTGTCAACTTTTATAAATCTTAAATTGTTGGATGATGGCGCAGCTTACTATTTAATTAGTCTAGTAGTGAAAAATTTAGGGATAAAACCTTAAGTATAATCATTCCATATTATTAAGTGCTAGAATTTTTCAATGTAATCATAATCTTTAATAGGCGATAGTAATTCTCTGATGTGCTGGAAAATAAAAATAATGGGTTCTTGAATTTCTAGATATATTGTGGGCCTCTCAGCTTTGCTTGATTTATTTTTGGGGCCATAATTTGCTTAATTGAGTGGTGGGAGTGCTAAATGAGGGGAAAAAAAAAAAAAACGAAGCTTCGGATCACTATAATTAACAATTGCAAAAATTAAAAATTAAAAATTCGAACTCCCCGCTTTTTTTTTTCTTAATCACATTGGTCTGGTGGATATAATTGGCATCGACCTGCAAATTTGTGAATTTCGAGATCGCTCGAGGAGGGAGCTGAAGTAAACTAGCAGCTGACATTCGAAGCTACAATTGAGAAATGTTTGTCAAACACTTTACAAAAGCTGCAGCTCACATTTTTCATAGTCAAGGTTGCCATACCAAATAGTCTCTTAAAACAAAAACAAAAAACGATCCGTACACCTAATATTAATTATTTACACATTTTTCAAAATAATTCATATATTTTTAGATAGTCATAATATGAATAAGTTATTTAGCAATTTCTATGAGAGTCAAATTGTTCATTCGAAACCTTCAAGCAAAGAATTATGAAAGGAGAATGCCAATAGCATTGGAAGGCACTTTGATAGAAGAAGTATTTCTAAGAGCTATAATAAGTCCGAATTCAACAAAATGTCAATCGAAGTGCTTAATCGCGAAAAAGAAGAGGCAATACCAATATAAAAAAACAGAGCTGATGGCAGAGTCAAAATTTCCTTTTTCTTTTCCTGCTGGTGTATAAACTTGTCACATAACATAAATATGAATGTATGTTTAATGTGTCTCATAGTTTAAGTGTCACTGTCGATAATGCTTTGATTTGATCGGTGGAACCATAACAACTAAACTGAGAAAGGTCGTTCTTTAATTTTCATCGTTTGATCCAATCTCAGGAGGAGATTGCAAGTTCCAACTCCTTCGCTGGTTGCCGCCGTCGACCATCAGTCTCACGGAGGAGCACGTTTGTTCATTTCATCGAGAGCACCATTCATCTAAAAAAAAGCGATTCCGTTCGATTCAGTTCGCGATTTCAAGCGTTCTGAATTGATTCCAGTGGCGGTCGCCGGCGTCAACAGCCTCTTCAATGCCGCGACTCATCTCCTTTGTTTCCTCCATCTGTTCAGGTTTCGATCATCGACACGTTCCAGAGCTTCTTTCAGTGATTCGTGCGCCAACCGCGGCCTCAGTCCACTTGATTAACCAGGTAGCATCTCCTGTTCTGTTGTCACGAGTTAGAGGCCGAGAGTCCGATTCTCTTATTATGATGAAATTGTTCATAGTTGAATTTTTTTCTTTGACCTCGAATATCATGTACTGATTTAGGTTGAGTCTAGTTATAGATTTGAATTCGGAATGGCTATGATCTGTTCCGCAACCGATTGACCATAATCTGTTCGATGAAATGTGTCTGAGACCTTGTTGGGAATTGATTCCAGTAATCGTCCGATTTGAAAGCACATGAGTGATCCTCACTTGATATTGTTTGATTTGTTAATCTTCAAACGTGATTACGAGTATATGCCATAGTTGCCGAGAATGAAACCGACTCTCTGTTTGTTTTCTCAGTGGTTCCTGGGATCCTTTGGTCATTGGTGGTGGTCGGTGAGACGAGAAGACTTGGAGTCACTGGCGCACACATGATCTTTGGTGATGATCATAGTACACCCTGTTGAACAGAATTGAGACGACATCCTTGAGCGTGAATCGCGATCATGCCAATTCAGATCACGAGCTTAAGCCGACACATGTTTCGGTCACTAACTAGAGCAATGTTAGGGCTGATTGCTAGCCATGTCCTTGCCGCTGAGTCACCCCCACAATGTCCTCGACCGCCAAGCTTTGCTTCTGTCCATGCCTTGCAGTCCATCGTTGCCATTATAATTGCTGTGGTAAACCTACCTTGCCATAATGGCTATCCAGGTGATCTCCACTTGCAACAGCACTGTCATCTGAAGATACTGCCATATGTTACCAATATGGATTGACGTACCAATAGAGCTATATCCACCGCGTGTTGTTAAAAATCGGATCACCTCATGCCACAGCTTGTTTCTGTTCCAACTGATTTTTAGAGCTGACTGCCTTCACTCCTTTGTTTTTTTGTTCAGGATTTTGCACGTCTTCTTAAACTGAATCATGGGAAAGCTAAGTGATTCAAATTCCAGTTGTCATGGGGTCGATACTTTGTCATAAAATCATTGCGCGTTACCTGCTTCGCCATTCCTGTCTTGTCCTTCGGTTATTGATTACTCCACCTTCGTCAATTTCATTGTCCAGAAGCAGGCAATAAATCTGAGAGCACCCACTAAAATGATATTTTATTTGTGTCGTCTACTTCCTGCTTTATTCTCTGTGCATCACATATTCTACTTCACGCGTGCTGTCAAGGGAAATCATGGTCGACAATCAATATGAAGTGGGCAAGTTATACTTATGCCCTGTCTTTAGTTGATAGTTTTTGCGTATGACAATCAATGTATGAACCAGTTAAGAGCTCGCTCAGAATTAGCAAATGAGGATTTACTTCTTTCTTGGAAGTGTCGATGTCATCGCTTTGTCTCTGATAGTGGAAGAGTTTATTGTTGTTTTTGAACTTGCATAAGAATCGGTAGAATGCTCATGGAGAAGTGACTTCCCGAAATTTACAAGCTATATGAATTGGCGGTGCCCTGTTGCTGCATATGCTGGAGTTTAGCAGTTTTTGTTGCTCCATGTCTGCTGGACCGTTTGATTTATCACTTTCAATCGAAAAAATTCTGATAAAGACACATGACAATTGCGAGAGATTGTCTTGAAATTGGCACTTTGGTGATGATAGTGCTCCTTCGTGTCAACTGTATGTACTTGTTTTAGGAAAAATCATTTGTGATGTTGGAGAAGTGAATATGTGTTGAAGGTGCCTTCGATTTATAAAGAATAAGCGCCTCGTGATCCTGGACTCACTCGTTGAAGAACTGGAGAGGTACAAACGTAATTACTTTCCTTCCCTTTGCAACAATTCTGCCATTCCCATAGAAGTTCCAAGAGTACAATGAGGTCACTTAAAAATAAGAAAACAGAAAATGGAGAATTGTTTTGAATCGGAAATAACTAAAATATATGTTCTATTATGTTTTCTCCTAAAATATGTGGTGCTTAGAACCATTGAATACCTAGAACAAAAACACAAGTGGGAGAGAACTTTCAGGAGTAATGCTTATAACCGTGGCTGATCTGTCAAATAGTACAATGTACAAGACTATATGTTAAGCAGGGAGAATTGAGATAGGCATCCGCGTGCTTTATTTTCTTTGCGATTCCAGATGAGTTGAAGCTAGATGTATATAGTCGGCGTGCATCTATGAAAAACTATATCTACAGTGTCAGAGTAAACGACGTAAGTGATAATTATAATAGAGGTAATATACATTTTGCGGGCCCAATAATGGACATGTGACGTTTGGCCAACAAAATGAACATATGAAGCACAAAACCAGAAACAAAATCTTTCGTTATCACCTGCCAGCACCGGTAAAAGAATCACGCACATGCAAACTTCAAACATTTCACTTAACTGAGTACAAACTCCAAATCTTTGCATGGAAAGTAGAATTGGATAGCAAAAATGTTCACAGCATACAAATAAGAGGGCGCATGAAGCTATTGCTTCAATTTTGCTGCTGAAGATCAACCCACTAATTTCGGAATCCTCACTACAACCGCAACTACCACAATTTTCCTTCAATTGATTCACAGTACAAATTCATCTCCCAAGGCTTTCCGTCAACTTTTGATTCGTTAAGTCGATGAACGTAAGTGTCCCCAACATAGTCCCAAATTTGCTGTGTTCTTAAATCTAGAGAATAGCAATATTGTGTATCTTTCCAATGGCTGATTGCGTGCTTATATTTGCATCTACAAAT
Source organism: Eucalyptus grandis (assembly GCF_016545825.1). Classification (NCBI taxonomy): domain Eukaryota; kingdom Viridiplantae; phylum Streptophyta; class Magnoliopsida; order Myrtales; family Myrtaceae; genus Eucalyptus; species Eucalyptus grandis. The sequence continues at coordinate 95,074 of NC_052614.1, read as the reverse complement.
CCAAAAAGGAAAAGCTGTAACGAGACAGCCTACCAAAACACTAAATATAGAGAGAGCGAAGATTCCAGCATATCGTACACCTTCCACATCTTCCAAAACCACATATCAAACCCAAATATTTTCCTGCGTTCCACAAATAAAGCAGGCTGGCGCCTCATCTTGCTGCTGGCATAGTCGGCAAAACCGAGATGGAGCAGAACGAAAATATTCTTCACAGTCAGTTCACAGATGGCCATCCCTGATTATGTTGCAATACGAAACCACATATCTGATAATGTTTATTTCTCGCAATCAGATCAAGTACGTGCCATGCTTGAAATCTTTAGCAATGTAATTGAACCTTGCAATAAAATCAAAGGACGACCCTTGGCACATCACAAGCATGGGAGAATATCATATTGACTTATTTTAAACGTAAAGATTGATGAATCAAGCAAAGGTTAGTAAGCACTTGTCCATCGATGTATATCCTACGGGGCACTTTTTCATCTTGATATATACTCAAGTTCAAAGGTACTTCTTTGTCACAAATTCACATGGACAGTGCATTATCACAATCGGTAGAATATCGCTTAAAATGTGAAAAATGACTATGCACCATCTTATCTTATCGAACAGCCAGGAGAAGTTTGAAGTCAATGATCAGCATTTTGACATCATTATGATCACCTATGTCAGCAGTGAGTACTTAAGTTTAACACATGAACTCGATAATTTATGATTGGCCAGTGCTATTATGATCACCCTTAGACTCATAGAAAATTGGACATAGGGGTGACAGGACCATTAGATCAAATAAACATGATGAGACACCACAGATATTCTCGTGTCGGAGTATAAGAAACAACAAAAAATAAGTCCAAGAAGCCACACCATGGACCAATTCCAAATCATAAAAAAAATGTCATTACCATTTAAAAGTGTTGACAAAACCTCCATATAGAATTTAAAATTAACAAAACTATCCATGTTTGTACCGTTCTTGGTAATCGCAAGAAAAGCATTTGTGTTTTAGGTAACACCCATGTTGAAAGGATTCTTCTTGTCTAATAATTCTTATTTAACAAAAAATGGAGAGTTTATATCTGTGTGAAATTAGCAAGTGAACTGCACTGATGTCAGCAAGGCAAAGGCTGGATATTAACAAGGCAACAGGCTGGATATCAGCCGAGTCCTACAAAAGCTAAGTATAAGGATGAAATTGATTTACAAGATTATTCTTTGAGACATTTTATCACATTTTTAACAACTTGTAATTTGGTATGGATTGCCTCTTAAGGAAATATTGATTGTCTATCTCAAAGATTGTCTTAGCAGAAGATTCAATCATGTAAGATATTTTGATTAATTGGCAATCATCTTTGAAGGCAAGTTTCTTTCCATAGCAAAAGTGCTCCATTTTTTAGAACCAAGGTTTGATTGTACGGGCAACCAAAAGAAAAAAATTCGTCTTTCAAATTCTTCCCTAAAATATATTTCGTTTTATTTTTCACTACGTAATCATCATTATTATTTTTCGACCCAAAAAAAAAAAAAAAAATCATCATTGTTATGTGCATTTTCTTGTTTATTTCTCATAACGAAACGCGTAACCAGTACACTGTCATTCTCATGAACTACATTGTCCACCACTTTAACATGTGTTATTTTGTTATTTTGTTTTTTTTTATAAATAAATTGAGTTAGTATATTAAACATCTTAACAAATTTTATTCTGCTTAGGAAACAAACAGTAACCATTTGGTTAAGATAATACATTTATGACAGTGTAATTGGTCAAGGTCGTGACATCATAGTATAGTTAGTTCATACTATTCAATCGCTAATGACAGCGACCTATAACGAGTATTGCTCGTTAATTTTTTCTATATTTTATTATTAATTAAAAATGCAAGTCCAGTCAGGTGCGCTGGATTTTGAATTTCAATAAAAGCTTCACATACACTTGCTCAAAGCTTTAGATTTATGAATTTCATTAATCACATGTTGTTGCAAGAAGTCAATTGCAAAGTTTGGATTATTTAAGGTTTGTGCCAAGATAGTGTGGCATCAACATGTATTCCCAAATATGAACCCAAGATGACGGGCCAATTACAAGGCCTTCGGAGTCTGTGAAAAGGAAAAAGAAGGTTGACCAAAATTATCTCATTTAGGTCGTGAGATGGATTTAACATAATGTAGCAATTCAATTAGTTGTTGATTGTACAAACAAAATTGTCATAATCGTCCAACTTGCCTAAGCAAGGACAAACAAATCTTCCCATATTTTTAATCAATTGATTTTTAATTATCTCGATAATCCAATATCCATGTGGTAGATTCTTCAGATTGTTACTATATTAAATGTGCTAATATGCTTGTAACTCCATTCAAACTGGGATATGGAGTCTCATCCGATTCCCATCTTTAGCAAAATTTTCATGTCTAATTTTCAAAGGCCATTGAACAGCAGAAAAGAGGTGGCTGTAGAAGGGTTTGTATTCTGATTTTATGATAAAATAGGTATCCTCTTCAAAATTAAATGCCAATAAGCAAATCATTATCATTAAATGCTGTCGTAATCAACTTTATTTATTTATTAAAATTAGTTGGTGGAGGATACACACCTTTCGCATAATGCCGCGGAAATAATACTCCAAGGAGTGATGTTTTTGTGATTGACCCATGTATATTAACACCGGGAGCATAAGAGAATTGCTATGTTGGTTAGTGTGATTGACTCATGTCTATTAGCACCGGGAGCATGGGAGTCTTGCTGGTTAGTTTTCTTTTCATTTTCTTTTATTAATAGAAAAAAAAAAAGCAATTCGAGTCAAGAAGCACTTGCATAGGATGGTTCCGTGCACCTTCTGCAAAATGCTGCAGAAATTACGCGTGCAATGATTGCCCTTTAGTCTTCTTCTTTATTTCTTTATTAATTAAAAAGAACGGTTGACATAATCATCTTATTTACGTTGTGAGATGGATTTACAATAATGTAGTAACTTAATTATTTATTGATTGTGCAAACAAGATCGTCATAATTATTCAATTTGCCCAAGCAAGGACAAACAAATTTTCCCATATTTACTATCAATTCATTTTTTATTGTCTCAATAATCAATATCCATAAATTGTAGATTCTTCACAAGTTTTGCTAGATTAAATGTGCTAATATGTGCTAATATGCTTGTAGCTCCATTTGAACCGGGACATAGAGTTTCAGCCGATTCCCGTCTTCAGTAAAATTTCCACGTCTAATCTTCAATTGGCATTAAACAACAGTAACGAGGAAGCTCTATGCACGAATTTGAAGGATGTATTATGATTTTATGATAAAATGGATCTCTTCTTCAAAATTATATGCCAATATGCATACCATCATCATTAAATGCTATCGCAATTTACTTTTTTAATTTTATTGAAATTAGTCGGCAGAGAATACGCACCTTCCGCGTAATGCCGTGGAAATAAAATGCAACGAGTGATGTTTTTGTGATTGGCTTGTGTATATTAGCGCCGGGAGCGAGGGAGCATTGCCATGCTGGTTAGTTTTCTATTTCTCTTGTTAATTGGAAAAAAAAGCAAAGTCAAGTGAAGAAGCACTGGTATTGGATGGTTCCACGCACCTTCTGCAAACTGCTATGGAAATTACTCGTGCATTGATTGGCCCGTGGAAATTAGATGGTGGAGAATTGATCGTTGGTTTTCATTTCTATTTCCTTTATTAGTAGAAAAAGCAAGTCAAGTCAAGAAGCATAAGTTGGTCCCCGGCACCATCTGCCACCATCTGCAAAATGTAGTGGAAATTATGCGGGCAATGATTGCCCTTTGGATTTCTTTTCTATTTCTCTTATCGATAGAAAAGGCGAGGCTGGTCAAGTAAAATGCTGACAATTAGTGAAGACCAAAGCAGTGGGCGAACATTCATCTTTCCTCTGGACAGCGTACGCAGGGATTTGTCCATCCAGCACACCCACTAATTACTAAAATCATTGTCAAAAAAAGAAAAGAAAAAAAAGAAATACACTTTACGATGCGAAAAAAATAATTGCATTTCATATTCTTTCTCAGAAATTTAATTTGTTTATTGAGTGCTATTTAACCTTCATCACATGATATACTTATAAATTTCTTACGTAAAGATACATGTAATCAGTGAACTGTCGTTCTTGAGAACTGCAATGTCTGTTATGTTTCCATGTCTCGTTTTCCTTTTCCATTTGTACCTATTAAACATGCTAACAAAAACATATTCTACTCAGGAGTCAAGTCAAACGTTTTGAATCTCAAATTTCGATTAAAGCTTCACACATACTTGGTAGAAGTTTCAAAATCTATGGATTTCATTGTTCACATGTTATAGCCGGACGCCAATCAAAATGTTTGGATTGTTTATGGTGTGTATAGAGATGGATCTAACATAAGGCAACAGCTCAATTAGTTGTTAATTATGCAATCATCGTAATCGTTCAACTTGTCCAAGCAAGTATAAACAAACCTGCCCATATATACTATCATATCGTTTTTTAATTTTCTCGATAATCTATATAGGGTCTCACCCGATTCCAATATTTGGTACAATGTCCACATTGAATCTTCAATTAACCTTAAACAACATATAACGAGGTGACTCTATGCACATGAATTTGGTGGTCGTCTTCTGATTTTTTGATAAAATAGGTCTTCTCTTCATAACTCTATGTCAATATGCATGTCATGATCGTTAGGCACTAACATGGGTGAGTAAGGGATCTTCGTGATTTTAAGTCGAATCGGACAGTGATCCTGCACATCCATGCTAGAGAGAGAGAGAGAGAGAGAGAGAGAGAGTAGGCATTATCGCAATCTACACAATCAGAATCGATTGTTGGATTGGTTTTCGGTTCTTTTTCTTTATTCATAAAAAAATGCAAGTCAAGTCAAAATGCACACGAACCTTCCGCATGATGTTAGTGTGCAATAATGATCCTTTCCGTGTAGCATGCGTCTTGGACCATTTGGATGGCAACTCAGCATTACGTACATTTTTGGAAGAATCTCTTGTGAGAGAGAAAAAAAAAGTTGATTTTGGATCGAAAACTTTCCTGATACAAATATCTTAACAAAGGGTCCTACCGACATTTACGTCAGAATATGTTTTTGTGATTGACTCATGTCTATGAGCACCGGGAGCATGGGAGTCCTGCTGGTTAGTTTCCTTTTCCTTTTCTTTTATTAATAGGAAAAAAAGCAAATTAAGTCAAGAAGCACTTGCATAGGATGGTTCCGCGCACCTTCTGCAAAATTGCCGTGGAAATTACGCGTGCAATGATTGCCCTTTGGTTTTTTTCCTATTTCTTTATTAATTAAAAAGCAATTCGAGTCAAGTCAAGTCGAGTCAGGGTAAGATTGTGCTCACACTTTAAATCAAGACACCTTCCACACAGTTCTGCGTTGCTCGGCGTTGCTCAAGGATGCACATTAAAGAGCATTGCGTATCCAACATCAGAGGCTAAGAATTGATGGAGGTCACAATAGTGGGCAAACATATATATTTCCTCTGGACAACATAAATGATTAATTTTTTTTTTTCTAGTCTCGATTACATTGGTATAACTATAATTAAAACGTAATTGTGCTGTATTGTGAAGTGTTGCAATCTTTGTATGTGATAAAACATATTTTACAATTGTAACACTTTAAATTGCAGTAACTTTAGAGGTACTCTAACTATGAAGTATTTGCTAAAACACAACATAAAAGTTGCAGTACGCATTTTCATAGAGTAGTAGGTAATTATGGACTCTGCACAAATAGTCACTAATAATCATATTATATCTTGGTATGAAGAGGGAACCCTAGCTAGGTAGACAAATTTCCATTATTTCTTTCTAATAATAGAAGGTCGGTTCATTCACTCTAAATATTTTGCCTTCCAAACCAATAAAAGTCTAGCACCTCACTAATTTCATCCTTTGTTGCTACACTTCTTTATTCTCGAGCAGCTTTGAGTGTGCATATATCTTTTCTCTCGACAGCATAAACAATTTATAAAATTTATTTTGCCCCGATTATATCCATTGATCACACGCACTAGTTAGTAAAAGCACGATTAGCAGGAAAAAATGAACTTTATAATGCGAAAGATATTGCATTTCATGGTCTTCCCTAAACGTTATTTTGCTTTCTCTTTGCTATTTGATTTTTATTATATGCATATACTTGCTTATTCTTTTCATAATGAAACACATAACCGGTAAATTCTCATACTAATGAACTACCATATCCATTGATTTATCACTTTTTTTTTCCATTTGTAATTTGAGATAGTACATTAAAGATGCTAACAACATAGATTCTACGTAGGAAAAAAAAAATTAAAACCATTGGTTATGATGCAATATTATAAAGCAAAATAATTGATCTAGGTCATGATTTTGCAGTATAGTTGGTTCATAATATCCAATCACTAATGATAAACAACTACAACGAGCATGAGTTGTTCTTCTCCATTTTTTTCATTAATATGAGGAGGATTTATATTTATTGGATCATGAATATTAAAAGAGAGAACAGCTCTTACATTCCAACAAAGCAAAATGACTAAAAAGTTGTGAAATACCTTAAGATTGCTTCATTTGCATTACCTTCTTTATTAAAGATATATACACATACTAATGGCTAAGATATTTAGTGTAATACTCAAATATGACATTGTTTAAGTGATAATGATAACAATGACAGTGACAAATACCCCATCCAATAAATAAATGACCGATAAAAAACGACAAAACCCAACAAGTGCTCGAGTAATAATATCGGTCCGTGAAGCCATCGCCAGAAGAGATGAGGGAAAAAGAAAGCCCCATGTGTTGTGTGCCACACTGTGAGTAAAAAAATACTTTCCACGCCCCGATTTTATAATCAAGTCGTGTTGGCAGGTGCATAGGTTCCCCGCACCTTCCGCATGTACTTAAAATGGTCCATATTTGAAATTCAGCACTCGAAATTTTCAGTAATTATTTTTCAGTTTTATCTAACCGAGCATGTACTCGCAGCTTATTTTTCACAGATGAATTAGGTTCAGAATTGACAAAAAAAAGAATAAAAAAGTTGAGTCGAGTTGAAAGTCTAGTTATAGTACATAAGGTTTGACTTGAAATTACTTGTGCAATCATTTATGTTAAGCCATTATTAGAGTACGTTGTTGAATATATTTTAGATCTTAGCAATTTGAATTCACAGATCAACAAATTCTCCATTAATGCAAAGTATTGGGGTAAGAAACAAGCCCCCAAATATGAAATAGTTTATGCTTATAGACATTGCGTATCTAGTCTTCGTATACTAATTTTTACTTTCTATTCCCTAGCAACGGTCACAATCAAACTTTTGTTAATGGAAAACACTCGAAAGATTTCAAATACGTAAATATCGTCACATAGGTAATTATACAATTATTTTAGTAATTTAACTTAAAGAATATGGTTATTTTTAATTTTTAAATGTTAAACATTTATTACATTTTTGGGATAAGTGTTTAAGAGGTCCTAAAACTTGTCACGAAAATGCATTTCAGTCCTAAAACTTGGAAAAAGTGCATTTAAGTCCTAAAACTTGTCAAATTGTTTCAAACGAGTCCTAAAATCAACGCCATTAGCCTTTTCCGTTAAAAATGATGACGCGGCATTTTAAATAATTTTTATTTTCCAGGTGTATTTTTAATTATTTTTATTCATTTTAAAAAAATTAGATTTAAAAACTAAAAAAAAATTAGATTTATTCATTTTATCTTATTTTCACCAAAAACTAAAAAGAAAAGTTAAAAAATTATTTTTAAAATTGTTTAAAAAAAAATCGGTGCGGCTCCTCCCCCTCCCCGCCGTTCTTGCCCATCGTCGAGGGCGAGCGACGGTCGCCGGCCCCCCAGGCGGGGTGGCGGGCCTAGCCGGCCCTAGGCGAGGGCCGGCTGATCGTCGCCGCCCAGGTGAGGGGCTCGTCGGCCCTCGCTCGGCGGCAGGGCGATGAGGCCTCACCCAGGGCGACGACGACTCGCCCGGTGCGGGCGACGACCACCGGCCCCGCGAGGGTCGACGGGCTCAGATTGGGGCACCCTCGCTCGGCTTTGGCGCAAGTGCCCGGATCGGGCCCGCCCGCCCTCGCGGGGGGCGGACCGTCGCCCCCTCGGGCAAGTCGTCGCCCGCCTGGGCAAGGCCTCGTCGGCCCTCGCTCGGGCGGCGAGGCTCACCGCCCTTGCTTGGGGTTGGCGAGGCCGGCCACCCCCGCCCGGGCCGGCGGCCCGTCGCCCGGCCACTCCGGCGATGGGCGGCGGCGCGGCGGCGGCGGCGGGGAGAGGATCCTCTGTTTTTTTTTTTTTTTTAAATAAATATTTTAACTTTTTTTAATGTTTTTGGTAAAAATAAGATAAAATGAATAAATATTTTTTTAGTTTTTAAATCTAATTTTTAAAAAATGAATAAAAAATAATTAAAAAATCCACGTGGAAAATAAAAAAATTTCTTTTATTTAGAAAGAGGTAATGCGCCTCATTAGTCATTAGAGAAAAAGGCCGAAATAGAGCCACCTCAATTAGCGCTGTCAAGGAGCATTGCGTATTTCCCATCTCCTTCGTCAAAAGCCAAAAGCAATCGCTCTGAAAGTCCAAACCGGGAACTCGTTGGGACCGCGCGCCACGTGAGCTCGAGGGGGCAATTCGGTACATTCCCAATGGCCGAAGACATCCTCGAGATGCGAGGCGGGGCCACTCGTGGGCTTCGGTTTCAGAGTAGCTGACCGTCGCAGCGGTCAAGCAAAGTGGAGAGGAGGAGCGACATGGGTCCGCTTGAAGAGACAACATAGGCAGAATCCACGAGGCAAATTTCTACTCTGTTTTCGAGGATAAAAGAGTCTGAGACAGTTGGACGCCAATAACTCAGCATTGTTTAAGCCGCACGGTAGAGGGAGTTGAGTACAGTTAATCCGACGTCGAAGGCTGAGAACAGGCGAAGATCGCAGCAGTGGGTGGATTGTGTTGTTTGAGCACTCCTCAGGTATTCGATTGCTCCATTTTCTTTAGATGAGTTTCGGTTTGAGTTCTTGGGGACATTTCTGCATTCCAAGATCTGGAATGTGAAATCTAGCCCTTTTTTTTTCAAGGCTCCGCTCGATCAATCTCTTATTTGATCAATCACACTTTATTTTTGTTTGAATGTAGCCACAAATTGAGCTTTGACAGACATTTCAGCAATTCCCAGATGTGGGATTCCATATTTCTCTTCAGTGTTTCCTGGTTTCCTTTGAGGCTCTGCTCCATCAATCTCTTTCACTGCCTTTGTAGGTGACTACGGAGGCGGAGCCTAAAAGACTCAATATGTGGGGCGTCTTCCTCAACCTCTTTTACTGCCTTTGTAGGCTATGCTCCTCCAATTCTCTCGACATGGAAAGAAATGAATCCACTCATTTAGAAGATCCGAATCCTGGGGCTTTTTCCTCATCGTCCTCTCCACTTATAGGTGATTATGAAGGCGGAACCAAAAAGATGGAAGGAAAGGATTATGAACCCACTCATTCAGAAGATCCGAATCCCGGGGCTTTTTCCTCATCGTCCTCTCCACTTGTAGATGATTATGAAGGCGGAACCAAAAAGATGGAAGCAAAGGATTATGAAGTGTTCTTGAGCTTTAGAGGAAAAGATACTCGCAAAGGCTTTACCGATCATCTTTATAATGGTCTTGTTGCTGCAGGAATTCACGTATTTAGAGACAATAATGAGCTCCGTTTTGGTGAGGAGATTGGTCCGGAACTTCTCAACAGTATTACGCAGTCTAAGATCTCAATCGCAATTATCTCGGAGAACTATGCTTCCAGCAAATGGTGCCTTCGCGAGCTAACTCACATGTTGAAGTGCAAGAGAAGCGAAGGGCAAATAGTGTTGCCCATATTTTACAAAGTTGAACCGTCACAGGTGCGGCTTCCTACAGGGAGATTCAGAGATGCTATCAATGCGAAAAGAAAGAATTTGGCCAACATGGATGTGAAAGAATGGGAAGAAGCACTAGAAGAAGTCCACCATTTGAAAGGATGGGAATCGGAGAAATTTGACAATGGGTACATAATTCTCCACCAAAACATTGTTTAGTTTTTCATAACTAGATCTTGAAAAAGAATATCAATATTGCCATCATTTATTGAAACTTATATTGTTATCTTACAGGCATGAAGCCGCATTGGTTAAAGCGGTTGTTAAAAGAGTTATGATGGATTTAAGAACTTTTCAACCCATTCTTCACGAACAGTTCGTTGGAATTGATGAGCGGGTGGAAGACATCATGAGCTTGATAGATCCCGAATTTAAAGATACAAGGATTATTGGAATTTATGGAATGGGCGGTATCGGTAAGACAACTCTTGCAAGGGTCCTGTACAACAATCTCTCTATTCAATTTGAACATCATAGCTTCATGGCAAATGTACGAGAAACATCTATGCACAAGGGTATTGAATGCCTACAAAAGCAGCTCATTTATAATATATTGAGAAGTCCATATGATGTGCCTAGTGTGTACGAGGGAAAGAGTGTCATCCGATCTCGATTTATATGTAAGAAAGTACTCATTATTCTTGATGATATAAATGATAATACTCAATTGAATGCTCTGGCCGGAGACAGAAGTTGGTTTAAAGCTGGAAGTATAGTCATCATAACAACTAGAAACAAGAGGATTCTTGACGAGGCTAGGGCAGACCACATGTACCAACTCAACGAGTTGCCTTTGGATAAATCATTGATTTTATTTAATAGACATGCCTTTAGAAAGAATTCTCCTCAGAGAGATTATCAAGTTATCTCTCGTGAGGTTGTATATACTACTGGAGGGCTTCCCTTAGCTCTTGAAATTATAGGTTCATACTTATATGGAAGGTCAGAAAAAATATGGAAAGATACATTAGAGAAATTAAAGAAAGTACCCGACGCGAAAGTGCAAGGGACATTGCAGATAAGTTACGATGCATTGGAATATGAAGAGAAACAGATTTTTCTGGATATAGCATGCTTTTTTATTGAATCATCTAAAAAAAATCCGACTTATATGTGGGATGACTGCGGTTTTTTTCCAGAGAAGGGGATTGAAGTATTGAGTCTCATGTCCCTAATTAAAATTGACAAAGATGGCAATCTAATGATGCATGATCAATTGAGAGACTTTGGAAGGGAAATTGTTCGTAAAGAAAATATAAAGGAACCTCAAAATCGTAGCAGATTATGGAATAGTGAGGAAGCTGCGGATGTGATCGACAATAACAAGGTAAGAGTTCTATCTACTTGTCTCAGTCAGTGAATGGAAGTTTATTTTCTCTTTTATGTTTAAGATAAAATTTAGTGTAAAAAATTGTTGCTTCTACTAGCAAAAGAGCTCTTCCGATTAATTGCTGTTCTCACCTGATTTTGGAACGTAATTGAGGAGCCATTTCTTGGTTATTGATTATATATATAGTGATGGGGACACTCTCTTTCGGTAACTTCAATGCAACTACAAAATTATAGAAATATAATGTTTAACAGAGCACTTTTAAAAAAAAAGCTGACTTCTATAAATTGTTGGCGGCCAAGCTTTTTCCACATTTATGTTTGATGCACGTGTTTGATATTTGAATGCTTTGATTTCTTATGAGGTCTTCTCTTTCTTTTTTCTTTTACTGAGTATTGACTTCTTATGTTTTGTCCGCTATGAGAAACGAGACCTCCGTTCATTTATGGTGATTACCAATTAGCTATTATCTTGGCCACGTCTTGTTTAAGATTGGGGTTAAGTATACTTTTAGTCTCCTAAGTATTATTATTTACCCATTTTAGTCCCCTATATATTTTTTTTCTTATAATGTAGTCATTTATCTTTCACAGTTTGTGCAATCAAGTTCTTTATTGTCTACCAATAGTTAGCTCAGTCAATTTGCTGATGTGATTCAATTTGCTGATGTGATTTTCATATTTATTTAAGATATATGCACAATCTTGCAATGTAAATAGTGGATAATTTTTTTCTATGAATTTGCTAATATATATATATATATTTGTGATGATGGATAATTTTTCTTTTAATTCACTAATAACTTTTGTTTGTCAAATATTCACTATGATGTTCAACTCTTAGTGAGCATCTTCTAATAAAAAAAAAGGTTTAGCTAATTTTATATCATCATTTGCTAAATATGGGCTATCGTGTGATTCTTTTTTCTATCTTTTATTTGTCAAATATTGACTACATGGTATAATAATATTTCTACATCATTTAACCCTTGCAAGCAATTTATTTAGCACATATTTAGTACATTCCTATAATTTATTTGTTGAATACGACCTATCATTTTATATAAACTTTTTATTGTTTTTTATTATAATTTGCTTATAAAATATGACAATATATTTTCTCATAATGAGTATCCATAGAACTTTCAATCATAACGGCATCACTTATTATACATATCGTTATGTTTCCTATTGAAGTTTATGTTGTCGTGTGATAGAGCCCTTGAAACATATTTTTTCCCCTTCTATGATGGACAATTTTATTAATTCATCTACTTGTAAAGCCTGTTAATTTTTTTTTTTTTTTTTTTTGTGAGGATGGTTATTTTTGAGTCACAATGGGACGCCTTTCCAATCACTGTGGTCCTCCCTAGTAACACTCAATATACTTTTAGATGGGACTAATAAAGGCATAAATATCTTACTTAGACATTTAACACTCAAAGTACTTCTAGCTTCAATTGCGCAGGGTAGTTTTAGATCTCGATCTTCTATATTCTTTTCAATTTGATGAATCTGCAATAACTAGAGTGGTAGTCAACGACTTACACTAATAGCCCGTATGGGTGCAGTAATGGAGTAAGGCTATAATGTGACAGCTATAATGCTGAAATGTGATAAAGTTGTAATAGCTATATGCTGATTGGTAAAGTAATGTAATAATTATTATAATCTTTGGTTTCATAAACGACATATGTAAATAAGGGGAAAATAGCATTTAAAATTACCAAAATACGCCTAAATCATAATTAGAGTGATTGTCACTTCAATAATCTATCAAGATTCATAAGTTTATGACCGCATAGAATTTATTGATTATATAATATATTGCATCACATTTTTTATCTTCTAATAATTTATTTATGATTATATTTTAAACTTAAGAACATAACATGTGATTGTATTAAAATAAATCTGATATTATAACGATTACCATTTTAATAGCCAATAATGAGTGCAATGCAACATATATCATCAAGATATTGCAATTTAATATAAAAAAAAATTATCTTATAATTTAATAATTATTTCATGATTTTGATTTTAACTTAATTATGTAATATGGGATTCCATAAAAATTAAAAATATCTATTACATAACTGATTGTATGATTGACATAATTATATCACATTTGAGCGTTATTTAATGTAATTAGTAATTAAGATTTTCATTATGTTAGGGATAATGTAATTTTAATATGAAAAATTTAGATAACAGTACCTAACAGGGACCAACTAATATTATGCTAATTAGTATGTTATATATAATTTCTAACATAATAGATAATTACGTATTATTACGATAACATAATCACTCTTTGATCGACTATTTACCTATTATTTAACAATTTTATTTATTAATCATATAAGATGTCATAAAAGTCAAGATAAGTATAATTGATGTTATCTTGACATAAATACTATAATATGATTGTAATTAATATATCTATATATATTAGTTATAATTAATAATCTAACATTGATAGAGTGAGTGGGAATAGAGACAAGAATTTTGGGAATAGCTATTACGGCAAGTAAATATTGTAATAGACTATAATTGCTATTACTGTAATCAAACATGCTCCAATAATCTAAATGTGTCATGATAATGCATTGCTACATAATACATGTACGCACATGCGTAACTCAAGCTTAGTATATGTGTACAACGAAATGACATAGGTTATGTGGTAAGATCTTTGGATCAAAATAAGAAGTTAGAAGAAAAAGTAGAATTTTTCCAATAACAGGACTAAGAGAGCCGTAAATATTTTACTCAGATTCTTCTTTTGATCCATCCGTATTTATTTCTTTTCTCTCTTTCTTTTAGAGCTCCTCCACAAAGAGTAGTATAATCATATTGAGTTGATAATGTATTTACATTCTATTGAATCCTAAAAATTATGACATATTACATTGCAGTAGACTTCTACTACTATTACAATCTACACACTCTAAAAATAGAGAATCTAAACATTCTTTTCTAAAGAAGACATTATATAAAGAAATTATCACCAAGAAAAAAAAGAACAAAAGATGTTGCATAAAGAAGTATGTGTTATTAAGAAATAAAAATAAAGAAGTGGAAAGACAAATGGAAGTAACTAAGTATGTTAATAAGTACTTAAATAATGTGTTAACGGGAACACGATGTCGAAGGTCATTCAATTATAAGAATAAATATGGGAAGGTTATAGATGCAAAATGGAAAAATTGCTAAATTTTACTTGTAACGATTACATGTGCATTGCATGTGACTAGAGGCATTTCTCAATATCTTTTAGGTAGCCAGAAAATTGTTGAGTTATGAGTCATGGCATAGCTCCAAGGACATATGATATGTATTTCATCTTTAAAAAGAAAGAATTTCTGTGGAAGAGAATTTTATGGTACAATTGAAGTTGAGTCTATTTGAAAATTCATGTGGTCATGCTATTTAGAACGAGTTTGTTTTTGAAATAGTATTTTTGTTATGTGATTTGCAATTCATCTTCTTTTTCCAATTAAATAAATAGGCAAGTTTTTTTTTTTGGTCGAAAAAGGATAGATTTATAATATTAACTGATACCGCTAAGGGCAAAGAAAGAAAAGAACTAAATATAATACGTGTACCGTTAAATAAAGTCATTTACAAATATGCAACTGAAAATGCAAAGAGGAGCGTCTGTTCCAAGCATGAAACTCCCAAGAAATATCTATTCATCAAATAGGAATATTGTACTATTGGTTAAATGCCGTTTTTGAAGAGAAATGTTTTTGATGCAACAATAAAGTCATTGACACTAATCGATGTGTACTTCTGTTTTTAATTTGATAAATCAGAGAAATGGTAGTGGAATAACAAACGAACCGTACTAAAAATCAAGGAAGCCTAAGTAATCATTAAAAATATGTAAAAAGTGATACATCTTTAAATGTAATACTTTGAATAAACATATCGTTCATGAGAATTTCGGTGGAGGCTCTACTTATCTACGTTATTTAAAATAAACGTACTATTTTGGACGAAGTAAATAATATTAGCAATATATTATATTGGATCCGACTTTTATCATTCAAAAAATAGTGTATGGTCAAGAATAAAGACTATAAAAATAAATGACTTCGTTTGGAAGAGTAATCAGCACTTCCCGACAAATTTCATGATCCCGACAATTTTATAGAAGAACAGTTATTATGATATCTTTGTATAAATAGACATATCTGAAAATTAATCCCCAAGTTCACGATTTCCGTGAAAAGTGTATCCAAGAATTTTTAGAGATGAAATTATAGATTTGTTTACAACGTTACATTGTACTTCTGTAAGAATATATATTTGCAATGATATGTTTTAAACAATACTAATTTAATTTGAGAACCGTGTATTTTCAACAAAACTTATACTGACAAGCATAGATCTTCAATCCAATAACTATAAAAAAAATTTGAATGTTGAAGTATTGTCAGAACTAAGGTTTTTAACATAATACTTATTAATTTTTTTTTGCTAGGAATAATACTAATTAAACTTGGAATTTAAATATCTTAATACATACATGACCCTACTTTTAAATAGAAAATCATCGAATATTACATTTGAGTAATAAAATAGCTTTACACGTACAACTTTTTGGAAATTCATAAAAGAATGATAATTAGTAATAAAAGTAAACAACTTCACAACCATATGCTTGCAAAGAAGTAATATTGACGTAATATAATTAATCTCCATGTCCAATTGTCTGTTAGCAAGATCTTAATAATCTATGGGCAAATTGATCAAACATGACTGTTATTTCTCTGTTACAAATCGACACGTAATGAAAAGATAGCATCAAACAACTGTACTAAATAAAAAGAGGTAAACCATTTATATAACATTTAATATATGTTTTCTGCCCCATACAATGAAAAACACTCATTGTTAAAATACATTATAAGAAAGGAATGTAAAACATATGCGTACTTCTTGGGATGGAATTCTTGTTTTCATTTTGTTATTGAGAATTGCAAACAAGATACATAAGAAAAAAATGGGCATTCTACGATTGGGATTCTTTAGTATTGATACTTGATTTGATGGCAAGTTTGATAGATATATTTGAACCGTAAGAGCCATGTAGTTTCACACATAAAGGATACGAGATAGGAAGGTAAAATTCAAGGACCCTCCCTTGAGCTTCGCGTTTTTACATAGGATAGACAAATAATATGCAATCACAACCTGTCATGTCATGAAGTTGAAGGTGAGAACCCTGCATCATAATAGTATGACAGAAAATTTGAAATCAATGCATCTTTTCTTATAGACAGTTGGTCTCATCCCATTATTCAGTACTACAATCTACAATATTTTCCAACTGCAGGGCACTAGTATGATTGAGGCCCTTTGTCTGAGCAAATATGATAGGGAGGAAGTTACACAGCTGAGAAATTTAAAGATTTGACCAACTTAAGATTCCTTCAAATCGATGGTGTGAATCTCACCGGAAATTTTCAAAACTCACTTCTTCAATTAAGATGGATTGAATGGAGGAATTGTTGCTTGGATTTTGGAGTTGCGAACTTTCACCCGAAGAAATTAGTCGTGCTTGATTTGCAGAGTAGTCAGATTTCGGAGGACTGGGGAGGATGGGCTCCACTAAAGGTAAGATGTAGAGACGGCATGTCTCTTATAAATAATCACATGTTATCGACAGGTGCAATTGCACCAAGTTCTCCTTTCTTTCTTCTAAAAATCCCTCTTCATATGATGGATTTTCCTCTAAGCATAAGAGGAATTTTAGGCACTTAAAATATGCCAGAAGCTTCTGCTCTTCAATGTCTTAACAGCCAGTCATACTTACCGTTAGACACGCTAATTTTTTAAAACTATATTAATTAAAATATATCAAAAATATATTTACAATACTGTGTCTATGTTAACTTTAATTTAAGTGGTTTATGGCTTCCGCTTAATTTCTTCCCATGCAAAAGTATGTCCTTTTAGCAAGTCTTGTTATATGTATGTATGGATCTTCTTTCAAGGAGAAACAAAAACTTCCTCACAGTGACTTGTACATACATACTAGAATTCAAAATTCATCGTTATTTTTAGAGTAGTGTAGATAATACGTGAATTGCTTTGACTTGTTGCACACAATATTTGTTCATTATAATTGTTCAATGTTGAAGTCACCGTACAACACAATTATAAAGATGTATTGTTATATGAGTCATTAAATCATCCTTCCAATGGCATTTACATATTTTTAATATAACATTTTTTTTTTGTATCTTGCACATATAGCATCTAAACTTTTATTTTCGTGAATAAAGTAGCCATTTATTTTTATAATAAAATTTGCATATCTCTAATTAACAAATAATAGCATCGCCATAACTTTGAAAAACTAGGCATCATATTTTCTACGAAATGATTTTACCAATAATTGTAGTTAGCACTCATACATCCCTGATGTTCTCTTTGCAACAATATGCCTAAAAACATACATATTTTTTTTTTGGTAAAGAAAAACATACATATTTTCGTGTAGCCAAAATACTAAAAAAAAAAAAAGAAATGACAAAAATTAAATAAGACAACTATGGAGGAGCAGTGGAGCATGGGTATTTATATCCAATCTCATGGAGGTATACTCTCTTTCTTTCATTTAGGTGGCAACCAAACTTAAAGTTCTCAACCTTATGGGTTGTGCTCGAGAACAACTCCAGACTTGCGCTTTTAGGAGCTTGGAAATTTTGATTCTTGAAGATTGTGAGGATCTGGAAAAGATCCACCCTTCTATTAATGACATCAACACCCTCATCTCCTTGAATGTCAATGGTTGTTCAAAACTAAAGGAACTACCGCTTGGTGTCAGTAGAATGGAAGAATTGAGGGAGCTTCTCTTAAATGAGACTATGATACGAGAGATTCCTATTGCGGTAGGCAATTTGACAAAACTGGAGACTCTAAAAGTTGCATGTTGTGAACAACTTGCACAACTTCCAAAATACTTAGGCTCCCTTGTGTCATTAACTCAGTTGCACCTAACATTTACAGAAATTGAAGAATTACCGGAATCAATTGGTTCTTTGAAGAAGCTCAAGACTCTTGTTGCCTCTCATTGCCACTCATTAGCCTACATACCAAGCTCTATAGGTCACATGGCATCTTTATCTCTCCTGGACTTAACGAGGTGTGTTAAACTTGCTCAACTTCCGGACACCATAGGCTCCCTCACATCGCTGCAGAGCTTGTTATTATCGGAATGCCACTCGTTGAGAGAAATGCCAGACTCCATCGGAAAGTTGGAATCATTGACCGAGTTGCATTTAAAATCTACAGCATTTGAAGAATTGCCCGAATTTATCGGTTCTTTAAAGAAGCTCGAGACTCTTGATGCCTCTTATTGTGCATCATTAGCCCGCATACCAAGCTCCATAGGCCATTTGGCATCTCTGTCTCTCCTTGACCTAAGGGGGTGCAATAAACTTGCTCAACTTCCCGACACCATAGGCTCCCTCACATCGCTAGGGACGTTGTCACTATCGAAATGCCACTCTTTGAGAGAAACGTCAGACTCCATCGGAAAGTTGGAATCATTGATCAACCTGGGTTTACAATCCACAGCATTTGAAAAATTACCTAACTTCATAGGTTCTTCAAAGAAGCTCAAGACTCTTGATGCCTCTTATTGTGCATCATTAGTCTGCATACCAAACACCATAGGCCATCTAGCATCTCTAACTCACCTTGACCTAACGTGGTGCACGAAACTTGCTCAACTTCCCGACACCATAGGCTCCCTCACATCATTGCAGAGATTGTCATTATTGGAATGCCACTCGTTGAGAGAAATGCCAAACTCCATCGAAAAGTTGGGATCATTGACCGACCTGTGTTTAAAATCTACAGGATTTGACGAATTGCCCAAATTTATTGGTTCTTTGAAGAATCTCAAGAATCTTGATGCCTGTTATTGTGCATCATTAGCCCGCATACCAAGCTCCATAGGCCACCTAGCATCTCTATCTCGCCTTGACTTAAGGGGTTGCGATAAACTTGCTCAACTTCCGGACACAATAGGCTCCCTCACTTCACTGCAGAGATTGTTATTATCGGAATGCCACTCGTTGAGAGAAATCCCAGACTCCATTGGAAAGTTGGAATCATTGACCGAGCTGCATTTAAAATCTACAGCATTTGAAGAATTGCCCGAATTTATTGGTTCTTTAAATAAGCTCAAGACTCTTGATGCCTCTTATTGTGTTTCATTAGCCCAAATACCAAGCTGCATAGGCCATCTCGCATCTCTGTCTTGCCTTGACCTAAGGGGGTGCGATGAACTTGCTCAACTTCCGGACACAATAGGCTCCCTCACTTCCTTTGCAGAGATTGATATTATCAGAATGCCACTCGTTGAGAGAAATCCCAGACTCCATTGGAAAGTTGGAATCATTGACCGAGCTGCATTTAAAATCTACAGCATTTGAAGAATTGCCCGAGTTTATCGGTTCTTTAAAGAAGCTCGAGACTCTTGATGCCTCTTATTGTGCATCATTAGCCCGCATACCAAGCTCCATATGCCATCTAGCATCTCTGTCTGTCCTTGACCTAAGGGGGTGTGATAAACTTGCTCAACTTCCGGACACAATAGGCTCCCTCACATCACTACAGAGCTTGTTATTATCGGAATGCCAATCGTTGAGAGAAATGCCAGACTCGATCGGAAAGTTGGAATCATTGACCGAGCTGCATTTAAAATCTTTAGCATTTGAAGAATTGCCTAAATTTATCGGTTCTTTAAATAAGCTCAAGACTCTTGATGCCTCTTATTGTGCATCATTAGCCCGCATACCAAGCTCCATAGGACATCTAGCATCTCTGTCTCTCCTTGACCTAAGAGGCTGCGATAAACTTGCTCAACTTCCTGACACAATAGGCTCCCTCACATCGCTGCAGAAGTTGTTATTATCGGAATGCCACTTGTTGAGAGAAATGCCCCAGTCCATCGGAAAGTTGGAATCATTGACCGAGCTGCATTTAAAATCTACGGCATTTGAAGAATTGCCTGAATTTATTGGTTCTTTAAAGAAGCTCAAGTTTCTCGATGCCTCTTATTGTACATCATTAGCCCGCATACCAAGCTCCATATGCCATCTAGCATCTCTGTCTGTCCTTGACCTAAGGGGGTGTGATAAACTTGCTCAACTTCCGGACACAATAGGCTCCCTCACATCGCTAAAGAGATTGTTATTATCGGAATGCCGATCGTTAAAAGAAATGCCAGACTCCATCGGAAAGTTGGAATCATTGATCGAGCTGCATTTAAAATCTACAGCGTTTGAAGAATTGCCCGAATTTATCGGTTCTTTAAAGAATCTCAAGACTCTTGATGCCTCTTATTGTGCATCATTAGCCCGCATACCAAGCTCCATATGCCATCTAGCATCTCTGTCTGTCCTTGACCTAAGGGGTGTGATAAACTTGCTCAACTTCCGGACACAATAGGCTCCCTCACATCGCTAAAGAGATTGTTATTATCGGAATGCCGCTCGTTAAAAGAAATGCCGAGACTCCATCGGAAAGTTGGAATCATTGATCGAGCTGCATTTAAAATCTACGACGTTTGAAGAATTGCCCGAATTTATCGGTTCTTTAAAGAATCTCAAGACTCTTGATGCCTCTTATTGTGCATCATTAGCCCGCATACCAAGCTCCATATGCCATCTCGCATCTCTGTCTTGCCTTTACCTAAGGGGGTGCAGTAAACTTGCTAAACTTCCCGACAACATAGGCTCCCTCACATCACTGGAGCACTTGTTCTTACAGGATTGCCACACGTTGAGAGAAATGCCAGACTCCATCGGAAAGTTGGAATCATTGATCGGGCTAGGCTTAAAATCTACAGCATTTGAAGAATTGCCTGAATTTATTGGTTCTTTAAAGAAGCTCAAGTTTCTTGAAGCCTCTTATTGTGCATCATTAGCCCGCATACCAAGCTCCATAAGCCATCTATCATCTCGGATCGCCTTAACGTAAGCGGGTGCGATAAACTTGCTCAACTTCCGGACACAATAGGCTCTCTCACATCGATGCAGACATTGTTATTATCGCAATGCCACTCGTTGAGAGAAATGCCAGCCTCCATCGGAAAGTTGGAATCATTGACCGAGCTGCATTTAAAATCTACGAATTTGATGAATTGCCCGAATTTATCGGTTCTTTAAAGAAGCTCAAGACTCTTGATGCCTCTTATTGTGCATCATTAGCCCGCATACCAAGCTCCATAGGACATCTAGCATCTCTGTCTCTCCTTGACCTAAGAGGCTGCGATAAACTTGCTCAACTTCGACACAATAGGCTCCCTCACATCGCTGCGAAGTTGTTATTATCGGAATGCCACTTGTTGAGAGAAATGCCTGATCCATCGGAAAGTTGGAATCATTGGTCGAGCTACATTTAAAATCTATGGCATTTGAAGAATTGCCCGAATTTATCGGTTCTTTAAAGAAGCTCAAGACTCTTGATGCCTCTTATTGTGCATCATTAGCCCGTATACCAAGCTCCATATGCCATCTAGCATCTCTGTCCGTCCTTGACCTAGGGGTTTGTGATAAACTTGCTCAACTTAGGACACAATAGGCTCCCCTCACATCGCTGCGAGCTTGTTATTATCGGAATGCCGCTCGTTGAGAGAAATTCCTGCTTCGATTGGAAATTTGGCATCATTGATTGAGCTGGATTTAAAATCTGAGAATTTGATGAATTGCCCGAATTTATCGGTTCTTTAAAGAAGCTCAAGACTCTTGATGCCTCTTATTGTGCATCATTAGCCCGCATACCAAGCTCCATAGGACATCTAGCATCTCTGTCTCTCCTTGACCTAAGAGGCTGCGATAAACTTGCTCAACTTACGACACAATAGGCTCCCTCACATCGCTGCGAAGTTGTTATTATCGGAATGCCACTTGTTGAGAGAAATGCCCCGATCCATCGGAAAGTTGGAATCATTGGCGAGCTACATTTGAAATCTACGGCATTTGAAGAATTGCCCGAATTTATCGGTTCTTTAAAGAATCTCAAGACTCTTGATGCCTCTTATTGTGCATCATTAGCCCGTATACCAAGCTCCATATGCCATCTAGCATCTCTGTCTGTCCTTGACCTAGGGGGCTGTGATAAACTTGCTCAACTTCCGGACACAATAGGCTCCCTCACATCGCTGCAGAGCTTGTTATTATCGGAATGCCACTTGTTGAGAGAAATGCCAGACTCCATCGGAAAGTTGGAATCATTGACCGAGCTGCATTTAAAATATACAGAATTTGATGAATTGCCCGAATTTATCGGTTCTTTAAAGAAGCTCAAGACTCTTGATGCCTCTTATTGTGCATCATTAGCCCGCATACCAAGCTCCATATGCCATCTCGCATCTCTGTCTTGCCTTTACCTAAGGGGGTGCGGTAAACTTGCTAAACTTCCCGACAACATAGGCTCCCTCACATCACTGGAGCACTTGTTCTTACAGGATTGCCACACGTTGAGAGAAATGCCAGACTCCATCGGAAAGTTGGAATCATTGATCGGGCTAGGCTTAAAATCTACAGCATTTGAAGAATTGCCTGAATTTATTGGTTCTTTAAAGAAGCTCAAGTTTCTTGAAGCCTCTTATTGTGCATCATTAGCCCGCATACCAAGCTCCATAAGCCATCTATCATCTCTGGATCTCCTTAACGTAAGCGGGTGCGATAAACTTGCTCAACTTCCGGACACAATAGGCTCTCTCACATCGATGCAGACATTGTTATTATCGCAATGCCACTCGTTGAGAGAAATGCCAGCCTCCATCGGAAAGTTGGAATCATTGACCGAGCTGCATTTAAAATCTACAGAATTTGATGAATTGCCCGAATTTATCGGTTCTTTAAAGAAGCTCAAGACTCTTGATGCCTCTTATTGTGCATCATTAGCCCGCATACCAAGCTCCATAGGACATCTAGCATCTCTGTCTCTCCTTGACCTAAGAGGCTGCGATAAACTTGCTCAACTTCACGACACAATAGGCTCCCTCACATCGCTGCGAAGTTGTTATTATCGGAATGCCACTTGTTGAGAGAAATGCCCCGAGTCCATCGGAAAGTTGGAATCATTGGTCGAGCTACATTTAAAATCTACGGCATTTGAAGAATTGCCCGAATTTATCGGTTCTTTAAAGAAGCTCAAGACTCTTGATGCCTCTTATTGTGCATCATTAGCCCGCATACCAAGCTCTATATGCCATCTAGCATCTCTGTCTGTCCTTGACCTAAAGGGGTGTGATAAACTTGCTCAACTTCCGGACACAATAGGCTCCCTCACATCATTACAGAGCTTGTTATTATCGGAATGCCAATCGTTGAGAAAAATGCCAGACTCGATCGGAAAGTTGGAATCATTGACCGAGCTGCATTTAAAATCTTTAGCATTTGAAGAATTGCCTAAATTTATCAGTTCTTTAAATAAGCTCAAGACTCTTGATGCCTCTTATTGTGTTTCATTAGCCCAAATACCAAGCTGCATAGGCCATCTCGCATCTCTGTCTTGCCTTGACCTAAGGGGGTGCGATGAACTTGCTCAACTTCCGGACACAATAGGCTCCCTCACTTCACTGCAGAGATTGTTATTATCAGAATGCCACTCATTGAGAGAAATGCCAGACTCCATCGGAAAGTTGGAATCATTGACCGAGCTGCATTTAAAATCTACGGCATTTGAAGAATTGCCTGAATTTATTGGTTCTTTAAAGAAGCTCAAGTTTCTCGATGCCTCTTATTGTGCATCATTAGCCCGCATCCCAAGCTCCATAGGACATCTAGCATCTCTGTCTCTCCTTGACCTAAGGGGGTGCGATAACCTTGCTCAACTTCCCGACACAATAGGATGCCTCACATCGTTGCAGAAGTTGTTATTATCGGAATGCCGCTTGTTAAGAGAAATGCCCCAGTCAATTAGAAAGTTGGAATCATTGACCGAGCTGCATTTAAAATCTACAAGCATTTGAAGAATTGCCCGAATTTATCGGTTCTTTAAACAAGCTCAAGACTCTTGATGTCTCTTATTGTGCATCGTTAGCCGCATACCAAGCTCCATATGCCATCTCGCATCTCTGTCTGGCCTTAACCTAAGGGGGTGCGATAAAGTTGCTCAACTTCCCGACACCATAGGCTCCCTCACATCGCTGCAGCTCTTGTTATTATCAGAATGCCACTCGTTGAGAGAATTGCCAGACTCCATCAGAAATTTGGAATCTTTGATCGGGCTGGGTTTAAACTCTACATCATTTGAAGAATTGCCCGAATTTATTGGTTCTTTAAAGAAGCTCAAGTTTCTTGATGCCTCTTATTGTGCATCATTAGTCCACATACCAAGCTCCATAAGCCATCTAGCATCTTTGTCTTTACTTAACCTAAGGGGGTGCCATAAACTTGCTCAACTTCCAGACACAATAGGCTCTCTCACATCGCTGCAGAGATTGTTATTATCGCAATGCCACTCGTTGAGAGAAATGCCAGCCTCCATCGGAAAGTTGGAATCATTGACTGAGCTACATTTAAAATCTACGGCATTTGAAGAATTGCCCGAATTTATCGGTTCTTTAAAGAAGCTCAAGACTCTTAATGCCTCTTATTGTTCATCATTAGCCCGCATACCAAGCTCCATATGCCATCTAGCATCTCTGTCTCTCCTTGACCTAAGGGGGTGTGATAAACTTGCTCAACTTCCGGACACAATAGGCTCCCTCACATCGCTGCAGAGCTTGCTATTATCGGAATGCCACTCGTTGAGAGAAATGCCAGACTCGATCGGAAAGTTGGAATCATTGACCAAGCTGCATTTAAAATCTACATCATTTGAAGAATTGCCCGAATTTATCGGTTCTTTAAAGAAGCTCAAGACTCTTAATGCCTCTTATTGTTCATCATTAGCCCGCATACCAAGCTCCATATGCCATCTAGCATCTCTGTCTCTCCTTGACCTAAGGGGTGTGATAAACTTGCTCAACTTCCGGACACAATAGGCTCCCTCACATCGCTGCAAAAGTTGTTATTATCGGAATGCCACTTGTTGAGAGAAATGCCCCAATCCATCGGAAAGTTGGAATCATTGACTGAGCTACATTTAAAATCTACAACATTTGAAGAATTGCCCGAATTTATCGGTTCTTTAAAGAAGCTCAAGACTCTTGATGCCTCTTATTGTGCATCATTAGCCTGCATACCAAGCTCCATATGCCATCTAGCATCTCTGTCTCTCCTTGACCTAAGGGGGTGTGATAAACTTGCTCAACTTCCGGACACAATAGGCTCCCTCACATCGCTGCGAGCTTGCTATTATCGGAATGCCACTCGTTGAGAGAAATGCCGGACTCGATCGGAAAGTTGGAATCATTGACCGAGCTGCATTTAAAATCTACATCATTTGAAGAATTGCCCGAATTTATCGGTTCTTTAAAGAAGCTCAAGACTCTTGATTCCTCTTATTGTGCATCATTAGCCCGCATCCCAAGCTCCATAGGACATCTAGCATCTCTGTCTCTCCTTGACCTAAGGGGTGTGATAAACTTGCTCAACTTCCGGACACAATAGGCTCCCTCACATCGCTGCAGAAGTTGTTATTATCGGAATGCCACTTGTTGAGAGAAATGCCCCAGTCCATCGGAAAGTTGGAATCATTGACTGAGCAACATTTAAAATCTACAACATTTGAAGAATTGCCCGAATTTATCGGTTCTTTAAAGAAGCTCAAGACTCTTGATGCCTCTTATTGTGCATCATTAGCCCGCATCCCAAGCTCCATAGGACATCTAGCATCTTTGTCTGTCCTTGACCTAAGGGGGTGTGATAAACTTGCTCAACTTCCGGACACAATAGGCTCCCTCACATCGCTGCAGAGCTTGCTATTATCGGAATGCCACTCGTTGAGAGAAATGCCAGACTCGATCGGAAAGTTGGAATCATTGACCGAGCTGCATTTAAAATCTACATCATTTGAAGAATTGCCCGAATTTATTGGTTCTTTAAAGAAGCTCAAGACTCTTGATTCCTCTTATTGTGCATCATTAGCCCGCATCCCAAGCTCCATAGGACATCTAGCATCTCTGTCTCTCCTTGACCTAAGGGGTGTGATAAACTTGCTCAACTTCCGGACACAATAGGCTCCCTCACATCGCTGCGAAGTTGTTATTATCGGAATGCCACTTGTTGAGAGAAATGCCCCAGTCCATCGGAAAGGTGGAATCATTGACTGAGCTACATTTAAAATCTACAACATTTGAAGAATTGCCCGAATTTATCGGTTCTTTAAAGAAGCTCAAGACTCTTGATGCCTCTTATTGTGCATCATTAGCCCGCATCCCAAGCTCCATAGGACATCTAGCATCTCTGTCTCTCTTTGACCTAAGGGGGTGTGATAAACTTGCTCAACTTCCTGACACAATAGGCTCCCTCACATCGCTGCAGAGCTTGCTATTATCGGAATGCCACTCGTTGAGAGAAATGCCAGACTCGATCGGAAAGTTGGAATCATTGACCGAGCTGCATTTAAAATCTACATCATTTGAAGAATTGCCCGAATTTATTGGTTCTTTAAAGAAGCTCAAGACTCTTGATTCCTCTTATTGTGCATCATTAGCCCGCATCCCAAGCTCCATAGGACATCTAGCATCTCTGTCTCTCCTTGACCTAAGGGGGTGTGATAAACTTGCTCAACTTCCGGACACAATAGGCTCCCTCACATCGCTGCAGAAGTTGTTATTATCGGAATGCCACTTGTTGAGAGAAATGCCCCAGTCCATCGGAAATTTGGAATCATTGACCGAGCTGCATTTAAAATCTACATCATTTGAAGAATTGCCCGGATTTATTGGTTCTTTAAAGAAGCTCAAGACTCTTGATTCCTCTTATTGTGCATCATTAGCCCGCATCCCAAGCTCCATAGGACAGCTAGCATCTCTCTCTCCTTGACCTAAGGGGGTGTGATAAACTTGCTCAACTTCCGGACACAATAGGCTCCCTCACATCGCTGCAGAGCTTGCTATTATCGGAATGCCACTCGTTGAGAGAAATGCCAAACTCGATCGGAAAGTTGGAATCATTGACCGAGCTGCATTTAAAATCTACATCATTTGAAGAATTGCCCGAATTTATTGGTTCTTTAAAGAAGCTCAAGACTCTTGATTCCTCTTATTGTGCATCATTAGCCCGCATCCCAAGCTCCATAGGACATCTAGCATCTCTGTCTCTCCTTGACCTAAGGGGGTGTGATAAACTTGCTCAACTTCCGGACACAATAGGCTCCCTCACATCGCTGCAGAGCTTGCTATTATCGGAATGCCACTTGTTGAGAGAAATGCCAGAGTCGATCAGAAAGTTGGAATCATTGACCGAGCTGCATTTAAAATCTACAGCATTTGAAGAATTGCCCAAATTTATTGGTTCTTTAAAGAAGCTCAAGACTCTTGATTCCTCTTATTGTGCGTCATTAGCCCGCATCTCAAGCTCCATAGGACATCTAGCATCTCTATCTCTCCTTGACCTAAGGGGTGTGATAAACTTGGTCAACTTCCCCGACACAATAGGCTCCCTCACATCGCTGCGAGCTTGCTATTATCGGAATGCCACTCGTTGAGAGAAATGCCAGACTCGATCGGAAAGTTGGAATCATTGACCGAGCTGCATTTAAAATCTACATCATTTGAAGAATTGCCCGAATTTATTGGTTCTTTAAAGAAGCTCAAGACTCTTGATTCCTCTTATTGTGCATCATTAGCCCGCATCCCAAGCTCCATAGGACATCTAGCATCTCTGTCTCTCCTTGACCTAAGGGGGTGTGATAAACTTGCTCAACTTCCGGACACAGTAGGCTCCCTCACATCGCTGCAGAGCTTGCTATTATCGGAATGCCACTCGTTGAGAGAAATGCCAGACTCGATCGGAAAGTTGGAATCATTGACCGAGCTGCATTTAAAATCTACATCATTTGAAGAATTGCCCGAATTTATTGGTTCTTTAAAGAAGCTCAAGACTCTTGATTCCTCTTATTGTGCATCATTAGCCCGCATACCAAGCTCCATATGCCATCTAGCATCTTTGTCTGTCCTTGACCTAAGGGGGTGTAATAAACTTGCTCATGTTCCGGACACAATAGGCTCCCTCACATCGCTGCAGAGCTTGTTATTATCGGAGTACCACTCGTTGAGAGAAATGCCAGACTCTATCGAAAAGTTGGAATCGTTATCGGGTTGAGCTTAAAATCTACATCATCTGAAGAATTGCCCGAATTTATGGGTTCTTTAAGGAAGCTCAAGACTCTTAAGCCCTATTATTGTGTATGATTAGCCTGCATACCAAGCTCTATAGGCCATCTAGCATCTCCGAAAGTCCAAATCGGGAACTCGCTTGGACCACTCGCTACGTGAGCTTGAGGGGGCAATTCGGTACATTCCGAGTGGCCGAAGGCTTCTTCGAGATGCGAGGCGGGGACCACTCGTGGGCTTCGGTTTCAGAGCAGCTGGCCGTCGCAGCGGTGAAGCAAAGTGGAGAGGAGGAGCGACGTGGGTCCGCTTGAAGAGACGACTTGGGCAGAATCCACGGGGCAAATTTCTACTCTGTTTTCGAGGATAAGAGGGTCTGGGACAGTTGGACGCCAATAACTCAGCATTGTTTAAGCACGCACGGTAGAGGGTGTTGAGTACAGCTAATCCGACGTCGAAGGCTGAGAACAGCCGAAGATCGCAGCGGTGGGTGGATTCTGTTGTTTGAGCACTTCTCAGGTATTCGATTGCTCCATTTTCTTTAGATGAGTTTCGGTTTGAGTCCTTGGAGACATTTCTGCATTCCAAGATCTGGACTGTGAAAGCCAGCGCTTTTTTTCAAGGCTTTGCTCGATCAATCTTCTATTTGGTCAATCACACTTTATTTTTGTTTGAATGTAGCCACGAATTGAGCTTTGACAGACATTTCAGCAATTCCCGGATGTGGGATTCCATATTTCTCTTCACTGTTTCCTGGTTTCCTTTGAGGCTCTTCTCCATCAATCTCTTTCACTGCCTTTGTAGGTGATTACGGATGCGGAGGCGGAGCCTAAAAGATTCCATATGTGGGGCGTCTTCCTCAACCTCTTTTACTGCCTTTGTAGGCTATGCTCCTCCAATTATCTCGAGATGGAAAGAAATGAACCCACTCATTCCGAAGATCCGAATCCCGGGGCTTTTTCCTCGTCATCCTCTCCACTTGTAGGTGATTACGAAGGCAGAACCAACGAGATGGGTGGAAATGATTATGAAGTGTTCTTGAGTTTTAGAGGAAAAGATACTCGCAAAGGCTTTACATATCACCTTTATATTAGTCTTGTTCATGCAGGAATTCATGTATTCAGAGACAATAATGAGCTCCGTTTTGGTGAGGAGATTGGTCCGAAACTTCTCTACAGTATTATGCAGTCCAAGATCTCAATTGCGATTATCTCAGAGAACTATGCTTCCAGCAAATGGTGCCTTCGTGAGCTGACTCAGATGTTGAAGTGCAAGAGAAGCAAATGGCAAATAGTGTTGCCCATATTTTACAAAGTTGAACCGTCGCAGGTGCGGCATCCTACAAGGAGATTCGGAGATGCTATCAAGGAAAATAGAAAGAACTTGGGTGACATGGTTGTGAAAGAATGGGAAGAAGCATTACAAGAAGTCAGCTATTTGAAAGGATGGGAATTAGAGAAATTTGAAAATGGGTACATCATTCTCCACCAAAACATTGTTTAGTTTTTCATAACTAGATCTTGAAAAAGAATATCACTATTGCCATCATATATTGAAACTTATATTGTTATCTTATAGGCATGAAGCCACGTTGGTTAAATCGGTTGTCAGAAGAGTTACGATGGAGTTAAGAAGAACTTTTCAACTTATTGTTCCCGAACAGTTCGTTGGAATTGGTGAGCGGGTGGAAGAGATCATAAGCTTGATAGATCCCAAATTTAATGAGACAAGGATTATTGGAATTTATGAAATGGGCAGTATCGGTAAGACAACTCTCGCAAGGGTCCTATACATCGATCTCTCTATTCATTTTGAACATCATAGCTTCATGGAAAATGTACGAGAAACATCTATGCGCAAGAGTATTGAATACCTACAAAAGCAGCTCATTTACGATATATTGAGAAGTCCATATGATGTGTCTAATGTGTACGAGGGAATTTAGTGTCATCAAATCTTGATTTATAAGTAAGAAAGTACTCATTATTCTTGATGATATAGATGATAATACTCAATTGAATGCTCTGGCTGGAGACAGTACTTGGTTTAAAGCTGGAAGTATAGGGTGCGTTTGTTTGCGTTTCGTTTAAAAATTGTTCCGGGGAACAGTAACAAAAAAAAAAAAAGTGTTTGTTCCGGGAACAATTTCGAACAAAAACGCGTTTGGTAAACTTGTTCGAAATATAATAAGAATAGAAATACGTTTGGTAAGTTTGTATAATTTTTTTATTTCTTTTAATATTTTAATATTTTAATTTTAATATTTTATTTTCTTTCTTATTTTTCCTTTTTCTTTTTCCTTTTTCTTTTTTCTTTTCCTTTTTCCTTTTTTTTTCTACTTTTGGCGGCGGCCTCGCCGGCCTGGCAGCCGAGGCTCGCCGGCCCTCGGCGAGGCTCGGCGTCGCGGCCCGGCGATGCTTGGCGTCGCCGGCCGCCGGGCGGCTCGGCCTCGCCGGATCGGGCGAGATCGAGCTCGCCCGGCCCGGGCGTGAGGTCGGCCTCGCCGCGCCGGGCCGCCGGTGACCCGAGCCACACCGTCGTCTCCCTCCACCGCATCGGCGACCGCGCTCGACGCCACCTCGCCGCCACCGCATCGGCGACCGCCCCTCCGCCTCACGCCCGATCGACGCATCTGCAGGTCTCGAGCCTCCGTTCGCCACCGCCGCATCAGATCTCACCGCGCCATGACCCACGACTTCGAGATCCGCTCGATCGTCGACCCCGCGCCGGCCCACGACTCGACCGGCCGTCCTCGCCGCTCCGCTCCTAGATGTCCGCCGCTCGAGACCCCACGGCCGAGCCCCGCACCGCAGCCGCCCGCCGCCCGGCCGACCGGCGACCCGGCTCCGTCACCCGCTCGCAGGTGGAGACGCTCGCAGCGGCCTGTCGGCGTCGGAGAGGACGGACGGTGGAGAAGCCGGATGGTCTCGAGACGAGGCGGCTGTCGGTGCCGGAGAGTGGGAGGCGGCTGTCGGCGCCGGAGAGTGGGAGGCGCCGGAGAAGACGACGGTGGAGACGTTGCACGAGGAGAGGCTCGGAGGAGACATGTTCCCTTTTGTTCCTTTTTGTTTCGATTTGTGTTTGTAAAACAAAAACACAAATTTTGTGTTTCTTGTTTTTTCATTTTTTTGTTCCGGGAACAAAAGAACAAAAAAAACAGAAAAAGTGTTTAAAAACAAAAAAAAGAATACAAACAAACGGGCCCATAGTCATCATAACAACTAGAAACAAGAGGATTCTTGACGAGGCTAGGGCAGACCACATGTACCCACTCAATGAGTTGCCTTTGGATAAATCATTGATTTTATTTAATAGACATGCCTTTAGAAAGAATTCTCCTCAAAGAGATTATGAAGACATCTCTCATGATATTGTATCTACTACTGGAGGGCTTCCCTTAGCTCTTGAAATTATAGGTTCATTCTTATGTGGAAGGACAAAAAGAGTATGGAAAGATTGTTAAATTTATGACTCGAGTTTGAGATTCGCTGGACTATTGAAAATTTACAAAATAGGAAATATAAAATAAATTGAAGTAAAGTTTCTTCTTTGCTGAGAAGTCAGCGGAATCCGAAGAAAAGAATAGTGAAGCCCTGCACATGATTCCCTCTGCAAATGAAGATTGGTTTAATGGTGGGGCCCAAGGTCAAACCTTTGACCTTGGGAACACGCGCACACGCACACGTATAAAAGCAGAATCTATTTTCCTTCTTAGGAGGCTTGCTTCAAGTCGGTAAAGAAACCCTACGAAGAAGAAGCGTCGTACGTCCGCCGAAGTCTACGAAGCTGCACGTCCACTAAGCTGCAAGTCCTCCACCCGAAGCTTTGAGGAGATACGCGAATCCGTTCGTAGAGCGTATTGTTTTGAGCTTGAACGCGCGGTAACTTTGTGCCGTGAGTTTATACCAAGTGAATTGTTTATTTATAAGCACTTTGGGTTTGGGGTTAAATTGGGGTTTGGGAAACACTGAGAGAGTGTTTGAGTGGCTTGAGTGTGTAATCTCTTTGTATCGCTTGATCTATAGTGAAATTCGTTGCTGCTCTCTCCGTGGACGTAGGTCTTTACGATGAACCATGTAAATCGGTGTCCGATTTATTTTCTTCATCTGTCTATATTATTGTTCGATCGCTCGCCTTTTCGCAATAAATATACATTAAAGAAGTTAAAGAAAGCACCCGACCAGAAAGTGCAAAAGACATTGAGGATAAGTTACGATGCATTGGAATATGACGAGCAACAGATTTTTTTGGACATAGCATGTTTTTTTATTGAATCATCTAAAGAAAGTTCGACTTATATGTGGGATGACTGCAGTTTTTTTCCGGAGAAGGGGATTGAAGTATTGAGTCTTATGTCCCTAATTAAAATTGACGAAGACGGCAAACTAATGATGCATGATCAACTGAGAGATTTTGGAAGGGAAATTGTTCGTCTAGAAAATCAAAAGGAACCTCAAAATCGTAGCAGATTATGGATTAGTGAGGAAGCTGCAGATGTGATTGACAATAACAAGGTAAGAGTGACAATAACAAGGTAAGAGTTTTATCCACTTGTCTTAGCCAGTGAATGGGAGTTCATTTTCTCTTTCATGTTTAAGATAAAATTTAGTGTAAAAAATTGTCGCTTCTACTAGCAAAAGAGCTCTTCCGATTAATTGCTGTTCTCACCTGATTCTCGAACGTAATTGAGGAGCAATTTCTTGGTTATTGATTATATATATAGTGATGGGGACACTGTCTTTCGGTAACTTCAATGCAACTGCAAAATTATAGAAATATAATGTTTAACAGAGCACTTAAAAAAAAAAAAAAGCTGGCTTCTATAAATTGTTGGCGGCCAAGCTTTTCCCACATTAATGTTTGATGCACGTGTTTGATGTTTGAATTTTTGCTTTGATTTCTTATGAGGTCTTTTCTTTCTTTTTTCTTTTACTGAGTATTGACTTCTTATGTTTTGTTCGCTATGAGAAATGAGACCTCCGTTCATTTGTGGTGATTACTAATTAGCTATTATCTTGGCCACGTATTTTTTAAGATTGGGATTAAGTATACTTTTAGTGTCCTAAGTATTATTATTTATGCGATTTAGTCCCCTATCTTTTTTTTATTATTTATTATAATGTAGTCATTTATCTTTCACAGTTTGTGTAAGCGAGTTCTTTGTTGTCTACCAATAGTCAGCTCAGTCAATTTGCTGATGTGACTTTCATATTTATTTAAGATATATGCACAATCTTGCAGTGTAACCCTCTAAACATATATTATTTTCATTCTATTGACTTTCCACAATAGTGGACAATTTTTTCTATGAATTTGCTAATATTATTTTTTATTTTTGCGATCATGGATAATTTTTCTTTTAATCCACTAATAGCGTTTGTTTGTCAAATATTCACTATCATGTTCAACTCTTAGTGAGCATCTTATTATTAAAAAAAAAAGGTTTAGTAAATTTTATATCATCATTTGCTAAATATGGGCTATCGTGTGATTCTTTTATCTATCTTTTATTTGTCAAATATTGACTACCCGGTATAATAATATTTCTACGTCATTTAATCCTTTGCAAGCAATTTATTTAGCACATATTTAGTACATTTCTATCATTTATTTGTTGAACACGAGCCATCATTTTATATAAATTTTTTATCTGTTTTTTTATTATAATTTACTTATAAAATATGACAAAATATTTTCTCATAATGAGTATCCATAGAACTTTCAATCATAACGGCTATCACTTATTATACACATCGTTATATTTACTATTGAAGTTTATGTTGTCATGTGATAGAGCCCTTTAAACACATTTTTTTTACCTTGTATGATGGACAATTTTATTAATTCATCTACTTGTAAAGCCTGTTAGTTATTATTTTATTTTTTTGTGAGGATGGTTATTTTTGAGTCACAATGGGACGCCTTTCCAATCACAGTGGTCGTCCCTAGTAACACTCAATATACTTTTAGATGGGACTAATAGAAGCATAGATATCTTACTTAGACATTTAACACTCAAAATACTTCTAGCTTCAATTGCGCACTGTAGTTTTAGATCTCGATCTTCTATATTCTTCTCAATTCGGTGAATCTGCAATAACTAGAGTGGTAGTCAACGACTTACACTAATAGCCCCTATGGGTGCAGTAATGGAGTAAGGCTGTAATGTAATAGCTATAATGCTGAAATGTGATAAAGTTGTAATAGCTATATGCTGATTGGTAAAGTAATGTAATAGTTATTATAATCTTTGGTGTCATAAACGACATATGTAAATAAGGGGAAAATAGCATTTAGAATTACCAAAATGCACCTAAATCATAATTAGAGTGATTATCACTTTAATAATCTATCATGATTCATAAGTTTATGACCCCATAGAATTTATTGATTATATAATATATTGCATCACATTTATTTATCTTCTAATAATTTATTTATGATTATAATTAAAAATCAAGAACATAACATGTGATTGTATTAAAATAAATCTGATATTATAACGATTACCATTTTAATAGCCAATAATGAGTGCAATGCAACATATATATCATCAAGATATTGCAATTTAATATAAAAAATATCTTATAATTTAATAATTAAGTCATGATTTTGATTTTAACTTAATTATGTAATATGGGATTCCATAAAACTTAAAAATATCTATTACATGACTGATGGTGTGATAAACATAATTATATCACAACTGAGTGTTAATTAATGTAATTAGTAATTAAGAGTTTCATTATGTCAGGGATAATGTAATTTTAATATGAAAAATTTAGATAACCGTACCTAACGGGGACCAACTAATATTATGCTGATTAGTATGTTATATATAATTTCTAACATAATAGATAATTACGTACTATTATGATAACATAATCACTCTTTGATCAACTATTTACGTATTATTAAACAATTTTATTTATTAATCACATAAGATGTCATAAAAGTCAAGATAAGTATAATTGATGTTATCTTGACATAAATACTATAATATGATTATAATTAATATATATCTTAGTTATAATTAATAATCTAACATTGATAGAGTGGGTGGGAAAAGAGACATGAATTTTGGGAATAGCTATTACGGCAAGTAAATATTGTAATAGACTATAATTGCTATTGCTGTAATCAAACGTGCTCCAATAATCTAAATGTGTCATGATAATGCATTGCTATATAATACATGTACGCGCATGCGTAACTCAAGCTTAGTATATGTGTACACCGAAATGACATAGGTTATGTGGTAAGATCTTTGGATCAAAATGAGACGTTAGAAGAAAAAGTAGAATTTTTCCAATAACAGGACTAAGAGAGCCGTAAATATTTTACTCAGATTCTTCTTTTGATCCATCCGTATTTATTTATTTTCTCTCTTTCTTTTAAAGCTCCTCCACAAAGAGTAGTCTAATCATATTGAGTTAATAATGTATTTACATTCTACTGAATCCTAAAAAATACGATATATTACATTGCTGTAGACTTCTACTACTAATACAATCTACACACTCTAAAAATAGAGAATCTAAACATTCTTTTGTTCCATTATAAGGAAGACACTATATAAAGAAATTATCACCAAGAAAAAAAAAGCAAAAGATGTTGCATAAAGAAGTATGTGTTATTAAGAAATAAAAATAAAGAAGTGGAAAGACAAATGGAAGTAACTAAGCATGTTAATAAGTACTTAAATAAGGTGTTAGAAGTAACTAAGTATGTTAGTAAGTACTTAAATAATGTGTTAACGGGAACACGATGTCGAAGGTCATTCAATTATAAGAATAAATATGGGAAGGTTATAGATGGAAAATGGAAAAATTGCTAAATTTTAATAGTAAAGATTACATGTGCACTGCATGTGACTAGAGGCATTTCTCAATATCTTTTAGATAGCCAGAAAATTGTTGAGTTATGAGTCATGGCATAGCTCCAAGGACACATGATATGTATTTCATCTTTAAAAATTGTTGAATTTTATTGTACAATTGAAGTTGAGTCTATTTGAAAATTCATGTGGTCATGCTATTTATTTAATTGGAAAAAGAAGATGAATTGCAAATCACATAACAAACATACTATTTCAAAAACAAACTCGTTCTAAATTACTATCATAAATACGAAGAAACGTGTCTATTCAAACTTGCCCTTTCAGAAAAAAAAAGGTTATTGTAAACATAAAAGAAGTAAATAATATTAACTGATACCGCTAAGGGCAAAGAAAGAAAAGAACTAAATATAATACATGTACCGTTAAATAAAGTCATTTACAAATATGCAACTGAAAATGTAAAGAGGAGCGTCTGTTCCAAGCACGTAACTCCCAAGAAATATCTATTCATCAAATAGGAATATTGTACTATTGGTTAAATGCCGTTTTTCGAAGAGAAATGTTTTTTGATGCAACAATAAAGTCATTGACACTGATCAATGTGTACTTCTGTTTTTAATTTGATAAATCAGAGAAACGGTAGTAGAATAACAAACGAACCGTACTAAAAATCAAGGAAGCCTAAGTAATCATTAAAAAAAAATTAAAAAGTGATACATCTTTAAATGTAATACTTTGAATAAACATGTTCGTTCATGAGAATTTCGATGGAGGCTCTACTTATCTACACTATTTAAAATAAACGTACTATTTTGGATGAAGTAAATAATATTGGCACTATATTATTTTGGATCCGACCTTTATTATTCAAAAAATAGTGTATGGTCAAGAATAAAGACTATAAAAATAAATGACTTCGTTTGGAAGAGTAATCAGCACTTCCCGACAAATTTCATGATCCCGACAATTTTATAGAAGAACAGTTATTATGATATCTTTGTATAAATAGACATATCTGAAAATTAATCCCCAAGTTCACGATTTCCGTGAAAAGTGTATGCAAGAATTTTTAGAGATGAAATTATAGATTTGTTTACAACGTTACATTGTACTTCTATAAGAATATATATTTGCAATGATATGTTTTAAAAATACTAATTTAATTTGAGAACCGTGTATTTTCAACAAAACTTATACTGACAAGCATAGATCTTCAATCCAATAACTATAAAAAAAATTTGAATGTTGAAGTATTGTCAGAACTAAGGTTTTTAACATAATACCTATTAATTTTTTTTTGCTAGGAATAATACTAATTAAACTTAGAATTTAAATATCTTAATACATACATGACCCTACTTTTAAATAGAAAATCATCGAATATTACAGTTGAGTAATAAAATAGCTTTACACGTACAACTTTTTTGGAAATTCATAAAAGAATGATAATTAGTAATAAAAGTAAACAACTTCACAACCATATGCTTGCAAAGAAGTAATATTGACGTAATATAATTAATCTCCATGTCCAATTGTCTGTTAGCAAGATCTTATTAATCTATGGGCAAATTGATCAAACATGACTGTTATTTCTCTGTTACAAATCGACACGTAATGAAAAGATAGCATCAAACAACTGTACTAAATAAAAAGAGGTAAACCATTTATATAACATTTAATATATGTTTTCTGCCCCATACAATGAAAAACACTCATTGTTAAAATACATTATAAGAAAGGAATGTAAAACATATGCGTACTTCTTGGGATGGAATTCTTGTTTTCATTTTGTTATTGAGAATTGCAAACAAGATACATAAGAAAAAAATGAGCATTCTACGATTGGGATTCTTTAGTATTGATACTTGATTTGATGGCAAGTTTGATAGATATATTTGAACCGTAAGAGCCATGTAGTTTCACACATAAAGGATACGAGATAGGAAAGTAAAATTCAAGGACCCTCCCTTGAGCTTCGCGTTTTACATAGGATAGACAAATAATATGCAATCACAACCTGTCATGTCATGAAGTTGAAGGTGAGAACCCTGCATCATAATAGTATGACAGAAAATTTGAAATCAATGCATCTTTTCTTATAGACAGTTGGTCTCATCCCATTATTCAGTACTACAATCTACAATATTTTCCAACTGCAGGGCACTAGTATGATTGAGGCCCTTTGTCTGAGCAAATATGATAGGGGAGGAAGTTACACAGCTGAGAAATTTAAAGATTTGACCAACTTAAGATTCCTTCAAATCGATGGTGTGAATCTCACCGGAAATTTTCAAAACTCACTTCTTCAATTAAGATGGATTGAATGGAGGAATTGTTGCTTGGATTTTGGAGTTGCGAACTTTCACCCGAAGAAATTAGTCGTGCTCGATTTGCAGAGTAGTTAGATTTCGGAGGACTGGGGAGGATGGGCTCCACTAAAGGTAAGACGTAGCATGTCTCTTATAAATAATCACATGTTATCGACAGGTGCAATTGCACCAAGTTCTCCTTTCTTTCTTCTAAAAATCCTTCTTCATATGATGGATTTTCCTCTAAGCATAAGAGGAATTTTAGGCACTTAAAATATGCCAGAAGCTTCTGCCCTTCAATGTCTTAACAGCCAGTCATACTTACCGTAAGACACGCTAATTTTTTTTTTAACTATATTAATTAAAATATATCAAAAATATATTTACAATACTATGTCTATGTTAACTTTAATTTAAGTGGTTTATGGCTTCCGCTTAATTTCTTCCCATGCAAAAGTATGTCCTTTTAGCAAGTCTTGTTATATGTATGTATGGATCTTCTTTCAAGGAGAAACAAAAACTTCCTCACAGTGACTTGTACATACATACTAGAATTCAAAATTCATTGTTATTTTTAGAGTAATGTAGATAATACGTGAATTGCTTTGACTTGTTGCACACAATATTTGTTCATTATAATTGTTCAATGTTGAAGTCACCGTACAACACAATTATAAAGATGTATTGTTATATGAGTCATTAAATCATCCTTCCAATGGCATTTAAATATTTTTAATATAACATTTTTTTGTATCTTGCACATATAGCATCTAAACTTTTATTTTCGTGAATAAAGTAGCCATTTATTTTTATAATAAAATTTGCATATCTCTAATTAACAAATAATAGCATCGACATAACTTTGAAAAACTAGGCATCATATTTTCTACGAAACGATTTTACCAATAATTGTAGTTAGCACTCATACATCCCTGATGTTCTCTTTGCAATAATATGCCTAAAAATATACATATTTTCGTGTAGCCAAAATACTAAAAAAAAGAAATGACAAAAATTAAATAAGACAACTATGGAGGAGCAGTGGAGCATGGGTATTTATATCCAATCTCATGGAGGTATACTCTCTTTCTTTCATTTAGGTGGCAACCAAACTTAAAGTTCTCAACCTTATGGGTTGTGCTCTGAGAACAACTCCAGACTTGTCTGCTTTAGGAGCTTGGAAATTTTGATTCTTGAAGATTGTGAGGATCTAGAAAAGATCCACCCTTCTATTAATGACATCAACACCCTCATCTCCTTGAATGTCAATGGTTGTTCAAAACTAAAGGAACTACCGCTTGGTGTCGGTAGAATGGAAGAATTGAGGGAGCTTCTCTCAAATGACACTATGATACGGGAGATTCCTATTGCGGGAGGCAATTTGACAAAACTGGAGACTCTAAAAGTTGCATGTTGTGAACAACTTGCAGGACTTCCAAAATACTTAGGCTCCCTTGTGTCATTAACTTAGTTGCACCTAAAATTTACAGAAATTGAAGAATTACCCGAATCAATTGGTTCTTTGAAGAAGCTCAAGACTCTTGATGCCTCTTATTGCCACTCATTAGCCTGCATACCAAGCTCTATAGGCCACGTGGCATCTTTATCTCTCCTGGACTTAACGGGGTGTGATAAATTTGCTCAACTTCCGGACACCATAGGCTCCCTCACATCGCTGCAAAGCGTGTTATTATCGGAATGCCACTCGATGAGAGAAATGCCAGACTCCATCGAAAAGTTGGAATCATTGACCGAGTTGCATTTAAAATATACAGCATTTGAAGAATTGCCCGAATTTATCGGTTCTTTAAAGAAGCTCGAGACTCTTGATGCCTCTTATTGTGCATCATTAGCCCGCATACCAAGCTCCATAGACCATTTGGCATCTCTGTCTCTCCTTGACCTAAGGGGGTGCAATAAACTTGCTCAACTTCCCGACACCATAGGCTCCCTCACATCGCTAGGGACGTTGTTGCTATCGAAATGCCACTCATTGAGAGAAACATCAGACTCCATCGGAAAGTTGGAATCATTGATCAACCTGGGTTTACAATCCACATCATTTGAAAAATTACCTAACTTCATAGGCTCTTGAAAGAAGCTCAAGACTCTTGATGCCTCTTGTTGTGCATCATTAGCCTGCATACCAAACACCATAGGCCATCTAGCATCTCTATCCCACCTTGACCTAAGGTGGTGCATGAAACTTGCGCAACTTCCCAACACCATAGGCTCCCTCACATCATTGCAGAGATTGTCATTATTGGAAGGCCACTTGTTGAGAGAAATGCCAGACTCCATCGGAAAGTTGGGATCATTGACCGACCTGTGTTTAAAATCTACAGGATTTGACGAATTGCCCAAATTTATTGGTTCTTTGAAGAAGCTCAAGAATCTTGATGCCTCTTATTGTGCATCATTAACCCG
Source organism: Eucalyptus grandis (assembly GCF_016545825.1). Taxonomy (NCBI): domain Eukaryota; kingdom Viridiplantae; phylum Streptophyta; class Magnoliopsida; order Myrtales; family Myrtaceae; genus Eucalyptus; species Eucalyptus grandis. Next base: position 53,969 of record NC_052614.1, on the reverse strand, counting down.
CATACCAAGCTCCATAGACCACGTAGCATCTCTATCTCTCCTTGACCTAAGGGGGTGCAATAAACTTGCTCAACTTCCCAACACCATAGGCTCCCTCACATCGCTGCAGAGCTTGTTGTTATCGGAATGCCACTTGTTGAGAGAATTGCCAGACTCCATCGGAAAGTTGGAATCATTGACCGAATTGCATTTAAAATCTACAGCAATTGAATAATTGCCCAAATTAATCAGTTCTTTGAAGAAGCTCGAGACTCTTAATGCCTCTTATTGTGAATCATTAGCCTGCATACCAAGCTCCATAGGACATCTAGCATCTCTGTCTCTCCTTGACCTAAGCAGGTGCAATAAACTTGCTCAACTTCCGGACACAATAGGCACCCTCACATCGCGGAAGAGATTGTTATTATTGGAATGCCACTCGTTGAGAGAAATGCCAGAAACAATCGGAAAGTTGGAATTGTTGACTTGGCTGAGTTTAAATTCTACAGTATTTGAAGAATTGCCCGAATTTATTGTTTCTTTAAAGAAGCTGAAGTTTCTTGAAGCCTCTTATTGTGCATCATTAGCCCACATACCAAGCTCCATAAGCCATCTAGCATCTCTGTCTCTCCTTGACCTAAGTGGGTGTCATAAACTTGCTCAACTTTCGGACACAATAGGCTCTCTCACATCGCTGTAGAGATTGTTATTATCGGAATGTCACTCATTGAGAGAAATGCCAGACTCCATCGGAAAGTTGGAATCATTGATCAAGCTGCATTTAAAATCTACAGCCTTTGAAGAATTGCCCGAATTTATTGGTTCTTTAAAGAAGCTCAAGACTCTTAATGCCTCTTATTGTGCATCATTAGCCTGCATACCAAGCTCCATATGCCATCTAGCATTTCTGTCTCTCCTTGACCTAAGCGGGTGCGATAAACTTGCTCAACTTCCAGACACAATAGGCTCCCTCACATTGCTATAGAGATTGTTATTATCGGAATGCCACTCATTGAGAGAAATGCCAGACTCGATCGGAACGTTGGAATCATTGACCGAGTTGCATTTAAAATCTACAGCATTTGAAGAATTGCCCGAATTTATCGGTTCTTTGAATAAGCTCAAGACTCTTGAGGCCTCTTATTGTGCATCATTAGCACGCATACCAAGCTCCATATGCCATCTAGCATCTCTGTCTCTCCTTGACCTAAGCGGGTGCGATAAACTTGCTCAACTTCTGAACACAATAGGCTCCCTCACATCGCTGCAAAGATTGTTATTATCGGAATGCCACTTGTTGAGAGAAATGCTAGACTCGATCGGAAAGTTGGAATCATTGATCGAGCTGCATTTAAAATCTACAGCATTGGAAGAATTGCCCGATTTTATCGGTTTTTTAAATACGCTCAAGACTCTTGATGCCTCTTGTTGTGCATCATTAGCACAAATACCAAGTTGCATAGGCCATCTCGCATCTCTGTCTCGCATGGACCTAAGGGGGTGCGGTAAACTTGCTCAACTTCCTGACACCATAGGCTCCCTCACATCCTTAGAGCACTTGTTCTTACTGGACTGCCACACATTGAGAGAAATGCCAGACTCCATCGGAAAGTTGGAATCATTGATCGGGCTATGCTTAAAATCTACAGTATTTGAAGAATTGCTTGAATTTATTGGTTTTTTTAAAGAAGCTCAAGTTTCTTGAAGCCTCTTATTGTGCATCATTAGCCCGCATACCAAGCTCCATAAGCCATTTAGCATCTCTGGCTCTCCTTAACCTAAGGGGGTGCGATAAACTTTCTTAACTACCTGACACAATAGGCTCTTTCACATCGCTGTAGAGATTGTTATTATCGCAATGCCACTCGTTGAGAGAAATGCCAGCCTCCATCGGAAAGTTGGAATCATTGATGGAGCTGCACTTAAAATGTATAGCATTTGAAGAATTGCCCGAACTTATCTGTTCTTTAAAGAGGCTCAAGACTCTTGATGCCTCTTATTGTTCATCATTAAACCGCATCCCAAGCTCCATAGGACATCTAGCATCTCTGTCTCTCCTTGACGTAAGGGGGTGCAATAACCTTGCTCAACTTCTCGACGGAATAGGCTGCCTCGCATCGTTGCAGAAGTTGTTATAATCAGAATGTCTCTTGTTAAGAGAAATGCCCCAGTCCATCGGAAAGTTGGAATCATTGACCGAGCTGCATTTAAAATCTACAGCATTTGAAGAATTGCCTGAATTTATCGGTTCTTTAAACAAGCTCAAGACTCTTGATGCCTCTTATTGTGCATCATTAGCCCGCATACCAAGCTCCATATGCCATCTCGCATCTCTGTCTCGCCTTAACCTAAGGGGGTGCGATAAACTTGCTCAACTTCCCGACAGCATAGGCTCCCTCACATCACTGAAGCACTTGTTATTATCGGAATGCCACTCGTTGAGAGAATTGCCAGACTCCATCGGAAATTTGGAATCTTTGATCGGGTTGGGTTTAAACTCTACATCATTTGAAGAATTGCCCGAATTTATTGGTTCTTTGAAGAAGCTCAAGTTTCTTGATGCCTCTTATTGTGCATCATTAGTCCACATAGCAATCTCCATAAGCCATCTAGCATCTCTGTCTTTACTTAACCTAAGGGGGTGCGATAAACTTGGTCAACTTCCAGACACAATAGGCTCTCTCACATCGCTGCAGAGATTGTTATTATTGGAATGCCACTTATTGAGAGAAATGCCAGACTCCATCGGAAAGTTAAAATCATTGACTGAGCTGCATTTAAAATCTACACCGTTTGAAGAATTGCCTGAATTTATCGGTTCTTTAAAGAAGCTCAAGACTCTTAATGCCTCTTATTGTGCATCATTAGCCTGCATACCAAGCTCCATATGCCATCTAGCATCTCTGTCTCTCCTTGACCTAAGGGGGTGTGATAAACTTGCTCAACTTCCGGACACAATAGGCTCCTTCACATCGCTGCAGAGCTTGCTATTATCGGAATGCCACTCGTTGAGAGAAATGCCAGACTCCATCGGAAAGTTGGAATCATTGACCGAGCTGCATTTAGAATCTACATCATTTGAAGAATTGCCCGAATTTATTGGTTCTTTAAAGAAGCTCAAGACTCTTGATTCCTCTTCTTGTGCATCATTAGCCCGCATCCATAGGACATCTAGCATCTTTGTCTCTCCTTGACGTAAGAGGTGTGATAAAGTTGCTCAAGTTCCGGACACAATAGGCTCCCTCATATAGCTGCAGAGCTTGTTATTATCAGAATGCCACTTGTTGAGAGAAATGCTAGACTCTATCGAAAAGTTGGAATCATTATCGGGGTGAGTTTAAAATCTACAGCATTTGAAGAATTGCTTGAATTTATGGGTTCTTTAAAGAAGCTCAAGACTCTTAAGGCCTATTATTGTGCATCATTAGCCCGCATACCAAGCTCCATAGGCCATCTGGCATCTCTGTCTCTCCTTGACCTAAGGGGGGCAATAAACTTGCTCAACTTCCGGACACCATAGGCTCCCTCACATCGCTGTAGAGGTTGTTATTATCGGAATGCCACTCGTTGAGAGAAATGCTAGACTCCATCGGGTAGTTTGAATGATTGACCGAGCTTCATTTAAAATTTATAGCATTTGAAGAATTTCCTGAATTTATCGGTTCTTTAAAGAAGCTCAAGACTATTGATGCCTCTTATTGTGCATCATTAAATCGCATACCAAGCTCCTTAGGCCATCTAGCATATCTGCTCTCATTGACCTAAGGGGTGCGAAAAACTTGCTCAACTTGCGGACACAATAGGCTCCCTGACATCGCTACAGAGCTTGTTATTATCGAAATGCCACTCGTTGAGAGAAATGCCAGACGCCATCGGAAAGTTGGAATCATTGATCGAGCTGCACTTAAAATCTACAGCATTTGAAGAATTGCCCAAATTTATCGGTTCTTTAAAGAAGCTCAAGACTCTTGATGCTTCTTATTGTGCATCATTGGCTTGTATACCAAGCTCCATATGCCATCCAGCATCTCTGTCTCTCCTTGACCTAAGGGGGTGCGATAAACTTGCTCAACTTCCGGACACAATAGGTTCCCTCACATGTTTGCAGAGCTTGTTATTATCGGAATGCCACTCATTGAGAGAAATGCCAGACTCCATCGGAATGTTGGAATCATTGGCCGAGCTGCATTTAAAATCTACTGCATTTGAAGGATTGCCAGAATTTATGGGTTATTTAAAGAAGCTCAAGACTCTTGATACCGCTTATTGTGCATCATTAGCTCTATACCAAGCTCTATAGGTTGTGTGGCATCTTTGTCTCTCTTGGCCAAACGGGTTGCAATAAACTTGCTAAACTTCTGGGCACCATAGGTTCCCTCACATCGTTGCAGAGCTTGTTATTGTCGGAATGCCACTCATTGAAAGAAATGCCAAATTCCATCAGAAAGTTGGAATAATTGGGTGAGCTGCATTTAAAATTTGTAGCATTTGAAAAATTACCTGACTTTTTTGATTCTTTGAAGAAGCTCAAGACTCTTGATGCCTCTTATTGTGTATCATTAGCCCGCATACCAAGCTCCATAGGCCATCTAGCATCTTTATCACTCCTTGACTTAAGGGGGTGATATAAACTTGCTGAACTTTTGGACATCATAGGCTCCCTCACATCGCTACGGAGCTTGTGATTATTGGAATGCCACTCGTTTAGAGAAATTCCTGAATCCACTGAAATTTTGGAATCATTGACCGAGTTGCGTTTAAAATCTACAACATTTGAAGAATAACCTGAATTTATTGGTTTTATAAAGAGGCTCAAGATTGTTGATTCCTCTGATTGTGCATCATTAGCCTGCATACCAAGCTCTATGGGCCATCTAGCATCTTTGTCTCTCCTTGACTTATGGGGGTGCAATAAACTTGCTTAACTTCCAAACACTATAGGCTCCCTCACATCGTTGTAGAGCTTGTAATTTTGGAATGACACTTATTGAGAGAACGTCAGACTCCATCGGAAAGTTAGAATCATTGACCGAGCTGCGTTTATAATCTACAACATTTGAAAAATTACCTGACTTCATTGGTTCTTTGAAGAAGCTTGAGACTCTTGATGCCTCTTATTTTGCATCACTAGCCTACATCCCAAGCTCCATAGGCCATCTAGCATCTCTATCTCTCCTAGACCTAAGGGGATGCGATAAACATGCTTAATTTCCAGACACTGTAGTCTCCTTCACATCTCTGCAACGCTTGTTATTATTCGGATGCCACTTGTTGAGAGAAATCCCATACTCAACCAGAAAGTTGGAATCATTGACGGAACTACATCTACAATGATTATGGAATTACCAGAAAATACTGGCAATGTGAAAAACTTGAGGATGTTGGACATTAGTGGAATCCCATGACAGAATTACTTGATGACAGGGGAATATTGGTAGAACTCCAAGAGTTGAGAGCTTCAGGAGGGAAAAATTCGGAAGGACCAGCTGAACAAGTTTTGCTAGTCAATCTTGATTTAGATAAGCGTAAAAAACTATCGGACCTGCGCTCTTGTGTACTGTCTCTAGGTATCACCTACCAGATCCTACAATTGCTAGATCTTTCCTAACTAACCTTTCTTGAGAAACTCACTCTTTTTGATTGGCTTGAGTGTCTCCCTTCTGTAATACGTTGTGGAAAAGCTGTGAAACTTGATTTGTAATTTCTACAAGTTCAGGCTATTAATTTGGCATTTTACTTACTTTTTGTCTGGTGATACAGTTCTCTTAAAGTGTTCTAGGACTCCTCTAGCCAACAACTCAGCCATCGACTACCAAACAGCAGATTCTGAACATGTTTTGAAGAGACCAAGACCTTTTGGAATCTTAGATGAAGTACTTATTTGTTCTTGCTTTTTCTTTATCTTTTTTTCATTTATTAATGAATAGTTCCATCTACAAAGAGAATTATTTTAACTGGTTGATCAATTATCTGTTATGTATGGGATGCTTTTCTCAACATTCGTAACTAGAACTCCTAGGACTTATTATATGTACTTCACGCTATTTTAAGTCTTCTGTTCATGGAAGTAGGGATTTCAGTTTTCCTGAATTATAAAGTGAAGCTGGAACATAACACCCCTTCTTGCATTTCTCTTTCTTAATTATCTTTCTGCACATGCCTTTGAGCTAAAATCTTCAAAAAGCGCTCTCATTTTGGTGCTATTGCAACATGTGATCATGCATTGAGAATCTTCAGGAGAAACTTTTAGTTTTGAGGTTTGTAAATACCCTAAACTAGATGATAAACTAATGAAATAATGGAGGATTGGAAGGTTTACAAGAAAGTCTGATGGAGAGAAAAAGGAGCAAAATGGCTAAGGTTGTCAATTTGTGTCTGCTTGTCTTAATTGTGTTTGTGAAATTGTGTCAAATCATCATGACTTCTATTAGACATGTCAACCCATCGAATTAGACAAAAACATGTAAATAACTGGTCAACAAATTGGTTAAACATATTGTGATGTGTCCTAATGGGTTGTGTCTACATGTTTCGTGTTCGGTATTGTTGTGTGAACAGTCTGCGTCAAATATTGGCAGCTTTAACGAGGAGCACGAACTAGGTAGGTGTGTATTGCATCTGCTCCCATCATGCATGCATTGTGCTCATGTATGCAAGTAAAAGAGGGGCTCTCGTATGGATTAGGTAGTTAAATATTTTCAAGGGGCTTTCTTTGTTGCTTATTATGTTACTTGAATGTAGTAATTGCATTTGTATGTGCATGTTTGTTGGACACCTTTCAATGATGTCCTCTCGCTTGAGCTCTATAGAACAGTAAGAACATGGCCAATATGAAGCCTAGAATTGCTGTTGAGTCAGGAGACAAATCAGGGATTTGGAAACTAACAGAAATCAATGAACAATCACAATGCATGTCCACAAAGCTACCAGATAACTTTACAGCTACAAGGGTACAATGATTGTCAAATTGGAATGTTCTTATGCACCATTTCTTTTCCACATTTATCTGTCATGTTTCTACTAGATAAGCATAGATTTGGATAGATCGCATTTGTTGGGGTTTCATGAATCATGTATAGGTAAACAAATTTTTAAAAAAAGTACAGCGGAAATAAAGATATTATATTTTATACATGATTCTCCGAAGGTGTTGTTCGTGCGTTTTAATAAAAAATCTGAATATAAAAAGGGAGTTAAACGAATTACCTCTCGAAGCACGCTTTAAACAAATTGGTTCGAATGTTCTACAGTTTGAGCCCCACAAACATTGGACCTCTTGTTCAGACACACAAAAAATGGACGTCGAACGGAAGAGAAAACTTTCGGATAATCACCACTATGATCGTGCTAGCAATCTCATGGAGATAATCCACCATATCCTTGATGTTTTTAGTCACGGCCCGAATGAGAGAGAATCATTCTTCTTTCTCGCGTTTCAAAAAAACACAAGAACATGCACACATTTTTCTTTTTGTTTTGAGCAACTCTTTTTTGCGGACTTTCGGATAGTATTTCACAAATCAGCAACCGTTGCTGACCGTGACATTAGCAACCGTTGCTGATCGTGGGATCAGCAACCATTGTTGATCTCCATCTCTCGAAGCACGATCGTGCATGTGCACGAAGCTTCATATTTTTTTTTATTATTAGTTATTATTATTAAAAAGGAAACACAAATATCATTGATTAATTAATTAATTAAATGAATAAATAAACAAATAATTAATGAATCCCCTTAAAAACTAAAAAGAACATAATTTTTATATGTACGTTTGGAATACATTAACATATATTCACTTTGGACATGCGTGTGCATCATATGCAAGTAGGCTCGTGACTATAATACAAATTAAATTAAATTAAATCTAATTTAATTTAATTTCAAATCGACTCAATTCTATTGCAGTAATTGTAAACACGTTTGCAACATTATTTCTCTCTTGTTCCACGTTATCCTAATTGTTTATGGTGTGTGACATCCCTAAGTTCATCACTAAGCTGGTAGTAAGACTTCTACTAACACATTAGTACTCCCAAAAGAATTAATTGTCCCTATTAATCTTTGGGTCCTTCAAGCCATGATTGACATTTAGCAATATGTCATGGCTACCTAGATAGTGTGAATGCTTTAAGAACATAATGAACCTGTCAGTTTTGGCTACAGTGTAATTCAATCCCTCTGTCTTACTATGTCCCGATCAAACAAAGACCATGGAATATTTGTCAAGTCACCAATTCGATCATTGGCACAAATCTAATTGACATGCATTTTATTTGAGACATAAACAATTTATTCTCGGTTATAACCCCGGCCGAGGATTTCAATGCAGTGTCATAATTAGATCACATAGGACATTATTATTATACCTTGCATGTAACAAGGAGACAAATTTCATATTGCGCACACGTGCAACTTCGTATATGAACAAACTATGACCATCAAGTATAAAGACGGATCAATGACCAGGCATTATGTGCGCCCGTGAACCATAGTTGTTCAACACACAAGTTAACACTGTGCCTCAGGTCTAAGGATTATATACACAAGACCAAAGCATGAACAATTAGACATTGACCACGCTAAAAGCTTCCATGTTACTAATCATTCCATATGCGTCACGTTCAGTGAACTTGTCTAATACAAACACCTGTATTCAATCTTAGGCATCATAATACCTAATGACATGCGACTCATCATTCCCTTAAGTATCTAATACTTAATGGTGAAGATAAGAACACACCGGTCTTAACAGAATTATTAATATCCACTCAATAATCCATTGACCAGGAACGATTTAAAGATTTAGCCTAACTATAAACCCGTCACATATATTCTTGACGTCTCAAGAATAAGTCTAGTTGTAACCGATCTTACGGAATCATTCATAAAAATAAAATAATTGGCCATTAATTAAATAATAATAATGATAGTACAATTGAAATCCCTAACATGTAACTATTACATAGTAGCTTTAGGGCATACATCCAACAATCTCCCACTTGCACTAAAGCCAACTTGTCTGGTACCTCAAACTCATTTTGTCAATATGCCTTTCAAAAGAAGATTGAGGTAAGGCCTTAGTGAAGGGATCTGCCACGTTTTTTGCAGAGGCAATTTTCTGCAAGGCGATATCACCTCTTCCAACAATTTCTCTGATGAGATGGAAGCGTCTCTCAATGTGCTTGGAATTTTGGTGAGACTTTGGTTCCTTGGCTTGAGCCATTGCCCCATTGTTGTCACAAAACAATGTAATTGATTGCTCAATTGAGGGAACGACTCCAAGTTCAGAAATAAACTTCTTCATCCAAGCGGCTTCCTTTGCTGCTTCAGAAGCGGCTACATACTCTGCCTCAGTGGTGGAATCGGCAGTTATGCTTTGTTTGGAACTTTTCCAACTAACTGCGCTACCATTGAATGTAAAGACAAACCCAAACGTAGACTTATAATCATGAAGATCCGATTGAAAATCGGAATCAGTATAAGCTATAACTTTAAATTCTCATTCTCCATATATTAAGAATAAATCTTTAGTCCTTCGCAAGTACTTAAGAATATTCTTGACTGCTATCCAGTGCTCTTCTCTTGGATCAGACGGATATCTGCTAGTAATACTTACAGCATGTGCAATATCAGGTCTAGTACATAGCATGGCATACATTATGCTTCCAATAGCAGATGCATATGGTATCTTTGCCATCCACTCTCTTTCCTCAAGAGTGTTGGGACACATCTCTTTAGAAAGACGGATCTCTTGCCTAAAAGGCAATAATTCTCTTTTGGAACATTGCATGTTAAAATGTGTTAACACTTTGTCTATGTACGTAGATTGTGAGAGGCCAATCAATCGTCTTGATCTATCTCTATATATCTTGATACCTAAAATGTAAGTTACCTCTCCTAAATCTTTCATGGAGAATTTCTGTGACAAGAATAGTTTTATCGATGATATCATTGGTACATCATTTCCAATCAAAAGTATATCATCGACATACAAAACTAGAAATGCAATTGCACTCCCACTGATCATCTTGTATACACAAGGTTCATCCGGATTTTTGATGAAGCCAAATGATTTGATTACCTCATCAAAACGGATATTCCAACTTTTGGAGGCTTGTTTGAGTCCATAAAGGGATCTCTTAAGCTTACACACCTTTCGTTTTTCACTATTGGATTCAAAACCTCGTGGCTGTTCCATATTGTGACATCATGAAAATTCAGTTTTGATTTCGATTGGATAAGTTGGGTCTTTCATCGATGTGCCTATAGTTCTTTTCTCTAAGTTGGCCACTCACGAGATAACTAGCCTATCAGGCGAAGCCGTAAGGGAATTTCACACAATAGATTTGAGAATTTGACTAGAAATCGACTACTCGACCATGCTAATCTGTAAGGGTCATTACGGCACCGTCGAAAATCTATTAGAGACTAAAGATAGGTCGATTCAACTAAGATAGGTGATTAGAGTGTGGGTGATTCCACCAGATTGCAAAATTCTCGTCAATCGGCACTAGATCGATTTTTCTGTCGTTTTGGTATCCTATGCCTCGTATTTGAAAGCTCGAGATTTTCACGACCACCGAGAGTCGCCAATGTGTTGAAGAGATGCATTGTGGCTAGAAGAAAATCGACCACGGGTCAATTGTACTAAAAATCCCTAAAAGCTACCCAGTAGGTTAGATCACGCTAAAATTGCATTCAATTAAAATTAACCGTGAATTTGAACTCGATTTTAGAATTTGAAAGTTCGGTCATGTCACAAGTTATTTTAGGAACGTCGACTCATCTTTCGAGGAATTTTCAGCGAGTTCGGGATTTTTATGGAAAATCAATTCGGACGATTCGGAAAATGAACGGAAATTTGGATTAGCCAAATTGAAGGGATTTTTTGCTTCCTGTGTGAGCTACTTGGTGAAAGGAAATTGTGTGGGCTTTTTCTTCAACAAAATTGTACACCAATCGGAGAGATTTGCTAACAAATCGGATTCCGGGAAAAAGGAAATAGAATTTGGAATTGAGGGAAATTCGTAGGCCTGAGGGGCTGTCACATTTTGATCTTTATTTGGACTTCAATTGGGACAAGTTGGTGTGGAATTTGGCCTTGGATGACCAATTGATAATGTTGTGTGAAATTGAGCTAAAAATATTTGTGTTTTAATTATCTTTTTCCTCCCCTCCACCGGACCCCCTCACGCCCACGTCACTCCCTTCTCCTTATCGCGCACGACTCCCTCTCTCTCACATTTCCCCCAACCGACAGTCCCCTACAAGCTTGGTCTTTCTTTTGCTTTATTTCTTTGACTTTCAATCATCCTTATCTCTCCATTTCTCGCACGTTTTTCCCCCTCCAATCGGTGTCTCTCTCTCTCTATCTCTCGCATGCCTGCTTCCTCTCTTTGTGCACCAGCAACTCCACTGATGCCATTAGCTGCTTCCCTCTTTATTGCCTACTGCCACACGTCGCCAACGTCACCGCCCTTGGTCAACACTGTAGCTCCCTCTTTCCTTTCTCCTTCGCGCGAGTTCTGCTCCATCTAAGCAGCGTCGTTCGACCCCTATTCATTTTCCTACAGCAACTCCTGAAGTTAGCCCACCGTCCCTCTATGTTTCACCCGTCTTCTCCGTTGGATTGTGCAGCTCACGCACGTCCAGCCCATCCCGTGTCCACCACCGATCAGCTGCGCCGAAGTCCGCTCAGCCCAACCCAACCGAGACGGGGCTAGCCCTCTCGAAGCCTCGACCAGCAAGACCCACAACGCAGGAGCAAAAACTTAGCTCAACCGTGAGCTTTGCGTGGCCAATTTCGGCCTCGGTTTGGCCTCCTTTGGTGTCGCCGCTTCGGAGTTTATTGGCGGCCGTCACGTCACCGTCGCCGTGAATTGGTTTTCGTGTTAATCCGGTGAGTTTACTCACTAATCTCCGCTGAGGGAGTTAATTATGCTTAAGAGTTGATTAGTTTAAGTTAAGCATAGATTATGTGGTTAGTTAGAATAGATTAGCCGTTTGATTGTTCGATATTGCATGTTATGTGGTTAGACTAGTGTAATTATCTAGACAGGTTCAGAAATTTTCCAGGCCCATTTCAGTATTTAATTAGGCTTTTCCGGCCTAAGTTGCATTTTTGGTATTTATTTAATTAATTTTCGTAATTATCTAATTAATTAGTATATTCAGGAAATTAGATCGGGATAACCAGTGACCGGAATTTTATGCTTATTGTAATTGTATGATTATTTTATTTAATTGAATGCTAGATGTGCAAATTGAGTGTTGTTTGTAATTTTGGGTAATCATCCCAAAATTGAATAATTTCAATAATTAATTAGAAATTACCGGGGTATCAGTTTACAACGCCAAAAATGTTTTCAGACATTGTATAAATAGTGGGATATTCTAAAATAAAGATATTATATTTTTGGATCAGGTCGAGCGTGTACCCACACACGATTATTTTTATTGGGTACATTTTTACACGATGAAATTAGGCCAAGTTAGGTATTTAATTGAGGAATTGATGTGCAAAGCACAAGATCTTTGGCCAGGAGTAATTTATTTTAGTTTAACTTCGGTGAGCAAGATTATAGCAGCTTCGGTGAGCACTATGGATATTAGCTTCGGCGAGCATTATAGTTATCTAGCAGCTTTGGTGAGCAAATATTATCTAGCAGCTTCGGTGAGTAATATAGACATCGGCTTTGGTGAGCAATGATATATGGATATACCTATTAGTTTCGGCGAGCTATACTATCTATCTATATCAGCTTCAATGAGCTATACTATCTATCTATATTAGCTTCGGTGAGCTATACTATCTATCCTTATCAACTTTGGCGAGCATTCTTTTGTATCAGCTTAGGTGAGCAGTGATCATTTCAAGGAAACGATTGGATAGATAGTATTAGTTGATAGATAGTATTGAATGGATTGACCGAGAGACAATCTTGATGACATGGAATCGACTGAGTCGATTGATTGATCGTTCGATCTGATTTGATGACTTGATTTGAGTTGTATTGATTGGTTGAGTGGTTGAATTGTAATGACTTGCAGGAAGGGACTGAGGCAAAGGTAAGTTTTCTGGCTTGTGCTTGTGCTTGTGCTTAGGTAGCCCTTGGGGCATATTTTCTTCTTAATCGGAACTTAGGGGGTGAACTTGCTGAGACGTCGTCTCACCCCGTTGTGGGATAACATTTTCAGGTCCCTAGGGTGAAGAACCCAGAGTTTGAGGCAGAAGAGTCAGGAGCATGGATGGCTCAGAAGTTCTTTTTGAAGATAGACTTCCTGTACTTAGACCCTAGAGTTGGCCTCTACTTGTAAACCAGATTGTGGTTTTTAATAATGTGTTTGATTTGAAATTTGTTGTCATGCTTTTCTATCCCACATTTGTTATTGTCAGGGGATTAGTAATTCGCTTCCACATGTGCATTAAAACGTATGGGTTGGCGACACGTCCTGGGATGTCACAAAATTTTATTGACCACTGAGGGATGGGCACATGCTCGAGGGTCAGGGCGTGACACATATAGATGTCCTCCTCGAGAAAACCATTTAGAAAAGTCATTTTGACATCCATCTGGAATATCTCGTAATCTAGGTGTGCAGCTATAACCAACATAATTCGAATGGATTTTAGCATGGCCATAGGTGAGAAAGTTTCGTCAAAATTGTCGCGACCTACCCTCGGGGGGAGGGAACAAGTTTAGGGGTATTGCCTAAAGGACGGGCCTATAGCCCATGATTAGGCGCGGGCTCTCCCAAGCCCATACCCCGCATGATGTTGGGATATTTTTTAGAAATTTTGCACAAAAGGAGTTGCCACTAGCCTATTGGGGTCAGCTAGAAACCAAGTAAGGCATGGGAGTGTACCTCACTTCCTACGCAACCAGAGAATCTAGGGTCAGGGACTTGATTACACTAATTGATTAATTAGTGCCATTTCGGTACCTAATCTTGTTCATTTTAACAAAATTGATTTTTATCAGGCAGTTTGGATTGATTTTATACCTATCCACTAACATGTGAGGTGATCATGCAAACACACAATTATTAAAGTGACAATCATAGTTACCAAGATCCTAATTGCATTCAAATTAAACAAGTGTAATTAAACATAATCAAATATGCAAATTAAACACGCGATATAATCAATGTGCAAGTAAATAAAGGCTCAATTACACTAAGGAGGCAAAACATGGCAATTTCTAGCCAAATCCTACATTTTTAAATTTTCAAAATTTTTTAATTTAATATTTTTTTAAAATATTTTTAAAATTTTTAAATTAAATTTAAAAAAAAGGGCGAATTGGGTCGGGTCCGATTTGACCCAACCTGATCGGCCGACGCGGATCGGGTCCGGTCGGTCCAAATTGGGGGCCGATCCGGCCCGTCCGGAAGGACAAGGCCCGACCGGCCTTGGTCGGGCCTTTCTTTGGTTCGGATTGGGCCCAACCAGCAGCCCAATCTGGTCAATCTCTTTCGTTTAAAAAAAAAAAAAAAAAAGAGCCCACAACAAGGCCACAAGTCCCTAAGCCCATAAGCAAAAAGCCCAAACTAAACCAGCCCAAGCCCACAAGCCCACAAGCCCAAAAGTTAGATGGCCCACTATGACAGCCCATGTGGATAGAAACCCTACCCGGTTCGCGACCCGCACCTGACCCGGTTTTGGGCCGAAACCCTAGGGCTCCTTGGCGGTGTTGACGGCAGTAGCGATGGGCTTGACGGCTGCGGCGACGCGGCGGGTGGCGGTGGCGACGCGGGGCGGCTTGGTGGAGGGTCGCTCGTGAATGCCGGCGTCGACGTTGGAGCTCGGGCGGAGCAAAGCGAGGCTGTGACAGCTTCGCGGGGGTGGACAACGGCAGCAGCGATAGGAATGGCGACGGCGGCTTGGGCAGCGTCGGGCAGGAGGGCGGCAGCTCTGCGAGGAGCAGGAGAAGAGGTAGCGTCGCGGGGACTCGGGATCTGGTGCTCGGGCAAACGCATAGGGATGGAGGCGCTAGGTCGTGGCTGTAGCAAGCGTTAACGTTCTGAGGTGGCGAGTGATCGTGATGGAAGCAATCGAGCGTCGTGGCGGTGGACCTCAAAGGAGATGAGCGGAAGCTCGGCAGCTGTAGATAGCGGCAAAGACCGGTGGACGAGCGAGGCAAGAGCGAGCGACGCAAAGAACGGCGGTCGTTAGGGGCCGCAGCGAACAGTGCGCAGTTGAGAGGCGATGGCAGGGGTCGGCGTTCTGGTTCGATGTTCCGGCCGGCACGTGTGGCAGGTAATGCGGGGCCGGCGGTAGCGAGCTCGGATGGCGTCGGGTTGAGGCGGCGAGGAGGACAAAGAAGGAGGACGGCGTCGGACAGCATAACCGTTGCCCTCCTCCCATTCGTTCCTTCTCTCTCTCATTTTTGCTCTTTCTCGATGCTTCTCTCCCCCTCGGGTTCTGGTCTCTCTCCTATTTTCGGTTTTTCTCCTTTTTTTTGTTGTTTTAGCTTTTATTTTTGTTTTGTTTTGTTTTGTTTTCTTTTTTTTTTTGTTATTTTCTTTCATTATTTTTTTTATATATTTGAAAACGCAAATTAGGTGTCAACAGCTTCCCCTCTTTGAATATAGCCTTGAAGAAGTTGCATTTAAAGACAGAAGACACCTAAATTATTTCGACGGTAGAAAGTCCCTTATTGCATAGGCATGTATCAGGTCGACGGAAAATGACTCATAATTATGGAAGCGCAGTCTTGTCAATAAGAGGAAGAAGGACTCCGGGCTACAAAGCACTCTGGCCTACAAAAGCACTCTGAGCTACAAAGCTCTTCGTGTCATAGAAAGAAGGACTCCGGGTTACAAAGCACTCCGAGCTACGAAAGCACTCCATGTCATAGAAAGAAGGACTCCGGGCTAAAAAGCACTCCGGGCTACAAAGCTCTCCGTGTCATAGGAAGGACTCCGGGCTAGAAAGCACTTCGGGATACAAAAGCACTCCGGGTTACAAAGCTCTCCGTGTCATAGGAAGAAGGACTTCGGGCTACAAAGCACTTTGGGCTACAAGCTCTCCGGGCTACAAAGCTATCTGTGTCATAGGAAGAAGGACTCCGGGCTACAAAGCACTCCGGGCTACAAAGCTCTCCGTGTCATAAGAAGAAGAAGGACTCCGGGCTACAAAGCACTTCGGGTTACAAAGTTCTCCATGTCATAAGAAGAAGGACTCCAGGCTACAAAGCTCTCCGGGCTACAAAGCTCTCCGTGTCATGGGAAGAAAGACTCCGGGCTACAAAGCACTCCGGGCTACAAAGCTCTCCGTGTCATAAAAAGAAGGACTCCGGGCTACAAAGCTCTCCAGGTCATAAGAAGAGAGAGAAGACTCCAGGATACAAGGCTCTCTGGGTCATAAGAAGAGAGAAGACTCCAGGATACAAGGCTCTCCGGGTCATAAGAAGAGAGAAGACTCTAGGATACAAAGCTCTCTGGATCATAAGAAGAAGGGAAGACTCCACGATACAAGGCTCTCCAGGTCATAAGAAGAGAGAAGACTCCAGGATACAAGGCTCTCTGGGTCATAAGAAGAGAGAAGACTCCAGGATACAAGGCTCTCCGGGTCATAAGAAGAAGGGAAGACTTCAGGATACAAGGCTCTCTGGGTCATAAGAAGAGAGAAGACTCTAGGATACAAAGCTCTCCGGGTTATAAGAAGAAGGGAAGACTCCAGGATACAAGGCTCTCCGGGTCATAAGAAGAGAGAAGACTCTAGGATACAAGGCTCTCCGGGTCATAAGAAGAGAGAAGGCTCTAGGATACAATGCTCTCCGGGTCATAAGAAGAGAGAAGGCTCCAGGATACAAGGCTCTCCGGGTCATAAGAAGAAGGGAAGACTCTAGGATATAAAGCTCTCTGGGTCATAAGAAGAGAGAAGACTCTAGGATATAAAGCTCTCTGGGTCATAAGAAGAAGGGAAGACTCCAGGATACAAGGCTCTCTGGGTCGTAAGAAGAGAGAAGACTCCAGGATACAAGGCTCTCCGGGTCGTAAGAAGAGAGAAGACTCCAGGATACAAGGCTCTCCGGGTCATAAGAAGAAGAGAAGACTCCAGGATACAAGGCTCTCCAGGTCATAAGATGTAGAGAAGACTCCAGGATACAAAGCTCTCCAGGTCATAAGATGTAAAGAAGACTCCAGGATACAAAGCTCTCCGGGTCATAAGAAGAGAAAAGACTCCAGGATACAAAACTCTTCGGGCCATAAGAAAAAGAGAAGACTCCAGGATACAAAGCTCTCCGGGTCATAAGAAGAGAAAGGACTCCAGGATACAAAGCTCTACGGTTCATGAGAAGAAGATAAGACTCCAGAATACAAAGCTCTCTGGGTCATAAGAAGATAAAAGACTCGAGGATACAAAGCTCTTTGGGTCGTAAGAAGAAAGAAGACTCTAGGATATAAAGCTCTCCAGGTCATAAGAAGAGAGAAGACTCCAGGGTACAAAGCTCTCCAGGTCATGAGAAGAATGAGAGGAATGAGGTCTCACCGTGTACGAACGAGTTTCGACCGGGTATGATAGTCTCATCATGTACGAACGGGTTTCGACCGGATATGATAGTCTCACCGTGTACGAACGGGTTTCAACTAGGAGAGAGGTCTCACCGTGTAGGAACGGGTTTCGGGTATGATAGTCTCACCATGTACGAACGGGTTTCGACTGGGAGGGAGGTCTCACCGTGTACGAACGGGTTTCGACCGGGTATGATAGTCTCATCGTAAACGAATGGGTTTCGACTGGGATGCAAACAAGTGTGGTTTACGGATGAATCCACCAATCTTGGAAATGGCATGGCTTAAGGCTAACCATGAACCTTTGGAGATAACATGATTTAAGGTTAACCGTGAACCTTTGGAGAGGACATGGTTTAAGGATGACCATGAACCTTTGGTTTTTAGGGAAGCACCCGCTAACCCCTTGAAAATTGCATGGCTTCATTGAGGAATCCTGTCAAACTCAACTTGAGCAAATGTCATTAGAGACGTCATCAAGAGACGTATTGGCAATATTACAGCATTAATTGAACAAGCTAATCAAGCTAAGTTCGACTATTTTTTTTAAAAATATTCAATGTCAATTAGCATCATGTAACGCAAAATTGTTATCTTGCTTAAGGATGTATCATTAATCATCAAATTCTCTAGGAGTCAAGTTCTTATCAGAACGGCTACGGCTCATCAAAAATGCTCATTAAACATGCAAAACTAGAGCTTCTTAGTCAGAAATGGCTTCTCACACACTCTTGATAAAATGGCTGCTTGATCCCATCTATTCGCATGGAAAGTAATTGATTACTGAGGGTATCTCACATACCCTATGTCAAAGGCTTTTGGAAACATTCCCAATGAGTACAATCTGATCGATCAAAAAGGTCTTTTGAAAGGACCACAATATAGGCTTGGTTAGGGCTTACATAAAGGAATTATTGCTTTGACGCTGATAAAAGAACATTTGTCGCCATCTTCATCGATTTACAAGTCGAGAACTTGGAAGATAAGATAAGATAGAATTACTTCCACTCCTTCAAGCAATAGCTTCTTTGTGGCATTCTCATTTTCACTCAAACCATCCCAATCAGAAGAGACTTTGGAAGAGGGTTGTAATGTTGGCTCGGGAGAGGCTCAAAAAGCTTAAACTTTTCTAGGGGCTTTTCAAGAGTCAGTGATCATCATGGCATCGTGACCAAGTCACTCGATCTTTCAAAATCATTTGGCTTTTCAAACACGGCGCATCTCGAAAGTTCCTTGATTAATCATTTTTGCACGGGAACTTTGCTCTTCTCTCAATTTCCTTTGCGCTCGCGATGACTTTCCTTTTGTACGCAAGCACTCGGACCTTGATAATTTTTCTTTCACATAAGATGTAGCCTTTCGGCTCATTTTCTTAACGGGCATTGGCCTTGCTTTTACCAGGCACACTGCTTTTTCATGCCCCTAGTTTGTCAAACTTTTTGCTCTTTGACTTTTGTAGCTCTCATGACTTTCCAGATACTTTTCACATGTATTTGGTCAATTCTTATGCCTTACCCCAGTGAAGGGAGATGATCACCACTTGGGGTTCAGAAATGAATAATCAGGCCCAAATTGGTTAAAGCAATGGGTATGAGTGTTTGGGTAGAGAAGGAAATGCTCTTCTTCACCTTGGGATGAGTCAAGCTCTAATGAGAATTCATATGAAGTTATCACTAGAAGATTGATGCAAGTGAAAGTAATAGTATCTTTCTCAATCTTTCGCTCTACAACATGCTCGTAACCTCCTTTACTGCCCCAATGTAGGGTTGTTCTCGACAGGGGTACTTTGAAGGATCATCTTTACTCCACCGAAAGGGGTAGTAAGAGATTAGTGCAAGGCTTGGGATTGATGAAGGAAACGCCTTTATCATTTCGATCTTTGCGCTCAATGCGAATGAGTCATTCGTCCTAAGAGAAGGTTGCCTCTCACTCAACTTTCAAAAGTGTTTGAAGGACACTCAACTCTCAAAAGTATTTGAAGGACGTGTTTGGAAATGGGCTTGCTTTTCTTTATCATAAGCACTTCTTGTTTGGCATGGTTAACATCTCAACCTCACTGCCGAGCTCATTTGAGTAGATCAATCTCCATAGGGAAATTTGATTTTAAATGAATAACCCACAAAACGAGAAAGCAATTTTAAAATAAAAATGATGCTCGAAAAGTTTGAAGAATTTTTTTTTCTTTTCTCAATTGTTCATTTTTTTTTCATTTTTTTTGTGTCTGCGTGTCTCTAGGAAAGCGCCAAAGGTTCTCTTTTGTAATGGAAATTCTTTTTTTCTCTTTTTTTTACTTAAAAACTTGAGAAGAAGGGTACTTACCTGCGGTGTGATGACCCGGTAACCCCTGTAAAGAACGTGAAAGAATATGTTAGTGCAAAAATCTTTAGGGATTGAAATGTTGGAAACGATACATTATTACCCTTCATTCGCTTCTATCCTTTGGGCGCTAACATCTTTTGGATTCACCTTCATGGATATTTGGTAACTTGACAATACCATTCCCTTGCATTCGCCTTTGAGTGTTTGATGTTTTCCTGATTCCTTGGTAGAAGGCGTCGCTTCTATGGTCAAGGTGCAATTATTTTTCCATTTATCGCCCTATAAGAAGGGGATATGAAACGAGTTATCTCTATTCTTAGTTAGGTTCAACTAAAGAACGATACATCCTTTTCGATGAATTTGACAATGTTGTTCCAGCACACTTCATTGGTGGGGGATGAGAGATTTTTTTTCTAAATCAGACGTTGCTCTCCCACTCTTTATTTGACAAACATTTGTTCTGTTCGAATATGTCCTGTATCAAAGAAAAGGACATGTCATTCATTTTTTTTTTTTTTATGCTGAGGAGAATCAAGTTTAGGAACATGATAGATCCTTTTCAAAGTCGGGCAATCAACATCTCAAGGTATCTCTTATGGAGGAAGAGATAATATTGCCCATCCATTTCATATAAATCTTTATTTGTTTAAGATGAACAAGACTTAATAACGCTCCATCGCATTTGTTGGAACGTTACAAAACTTGGTACTCTTGATGTCTCCTTGACAATGAAAAGAAAGTCATGTTAAAAACGGCATCAGAAACGGGTAATTGGAATCGATACAGTTTACTCTTCCTTCGAATTCGCCTTTTGGATGCTTGACAACTCCCTTCATTTGTCTCATCATGCAAAGTGAACGAGATCGATGGGCTATTTTGGCACCTGAGGCATCTCCAAATAAAGAAACTTCCCAGAACGGAATTCCATTGCGTTCCACCTCTATTGGAAGATTGGCGCCAACGAAGCATCGATGCATCCTTGCTCCTCGAGTTCCATGAGCCCAAGAAAACGACTACGTGAAGAGAGGGCATTAAGCAAAGTTTTCTTGAAATTCATTTTGGAAGGTAAACGTATAGGTTCACTTAAAACACTTCTGAATTTGCTCTTTTTTTTTTTAAATGATGATTTTCATGAAACTGAATTCCATCATTAAAAATTTGAGTTGCACAATTTACAAAAGCAACAATTGGATTCGCAATCAAAACTCAAAATGGAAAACATAATTCTTAACAAGAATAAAAACAATGATAAAATATAAAAACTCTTGTATAGATAAGAGTAAAAATCAAATCTTGTCCTAATGTCAAGGAGCACCACGCATAACCTGCAAAGAGACAACAATGTCAGTACGTGAATGAGAGAAAATGATATCTCAATGAGGTCGCTTCTTACAATAAAATTGAGGCGACGGTAGCTGCCCCCACAGTCCTTATTACAGGATTTTAGTATTTCGCCAAGATTTTATCATAAGAGAATGCATCATTAAAATAATCAATCCACGGCCATCAATCAAATGTCCACTTTTATTCCAAAAGTTTCGTATGCAAAAGTGGCATTGATTTTTTCTTTTTCTTTTTTTTTTTTTGGAAAAGATTGATTTTATGATTTTACTGCAAAAAATGAAGTGACTTGTATTTTGAGAAATCTATACAAAATGTGATTTGCATTTCAGTCCCAAAATATGAGAAGGAAAGAGTTTGATCAAAAATGCAATCTCAATTTCTGTGCCCCAATATATAATCGCAACTTGCAAGCCCTTTTTTTGGCATTTTTTCTTTCAAAATGTGATTTTGAGCCCATAACTAGGAATTTAAATAAAATCATGTGTTCAACAGGGCCAAATCAAAATGTTTAGAACTTGCATTCAAATGTTTACTTGTCAAAAGTGATTGTCAATTTTCTATCATAAGCCTACATCACCGAGGGCATTCGATTGATTTCCACGAATTTCAAGATGAAAATGCAATATAAAATGAGCAAATAAAAAGGAAAATGACACTTATAATGGGTGCCAACCTTTATCTCTTTTTTTTTTTTTACATAGACATGCACATGGGATGTGGTTCGATTTCTACTCTAAACGGCTCAAAATGGAGCCATGGGATCACCGTACTAAACCAGCAAGGTCGCGGCTAGGTTGGGTTACCCATGACTCTGGCTTCGTTAAAGAACCGACCCGTGTCACGCTATTGCAGACCGGGGTGGGTACCTTCGACGTGAAGAAAGTAATTTTAGGGTTGAGATGGGCAACTCGTACTACATGGTTGTAGTCGGAGTGGTATCCGCCTCAATACCATCCTAGGTGATCCTATGCGGCCCAGGTCCGGCGGCTGGTAGTGTGTGCCATGGTGTAGTGCAATGTAGGAAATGTAGGCATGACAATTTATAGGGAAGCAACACTTCATACAAAAAAAAAAACCTTACATTCCTACACTTCCTTGCAAGACAAAGGTGAGCAAACACTTCCGCTTATACCTCCGATTCTGCAAAAACATTTAACACCTTTAATATTAGGGGCGTACCTGGAATCCTTGTTGCCAAACAAAAATATTTTTGAACAAGATTAATTTTGGCCTAAGTCCTCTAAGGTTTAAAAACCAAGTCCCCAGTGGAGTCACCAAGCTGTCGCGACCTACCCTTGGGGGGAGGGAACAGGTTTAGGGGTATTGCCTAAAGGACGGGCCTATAACCCATGATTAGGCGCGGACTCTCCCAAGCGCATACCTCGTGTGATGTTGGGATATTTTTTAGAAATTTTGCACAAAAGGAGTCGCCACTAGCCTATTGGGGTCAGCTAGAAACCAAGTAAGGCATAGGAGTGTACCTCACTTCCAACGCAACCAGAGAATCTAGCGTCTGGGAGTTGATTACACTAATTGATTAATTAGTGCCCTTTCGGTACCTACTCTTGTTCATTTTAACAAAATTGATTTTTGTCAAGCAGTTTGGATTGATTTTATACCTATCCACTAACATGTGAGGTGATCATGCTGACACACAATCATTAAAGTAACAATCATAGTTACCAAGATCCTAATTGCATTCAAATTAAACAAGTGTAATTAAACATAATCAAATATGCAAATTAAACACGCGATATAATCAATGTGCAAGTAAATAAAGGCTCAATTACACTAAGGAGGCAAAACATGGCAATTTCCAGCCAAATCCTACATTTTTAAATTTTCAAAATTTTTTATTTAATAATTTTTAAAATAATTTTTAAAATTTTTAAATTAAATTTAAAAAGGGCGAACCGGATCGGGTTCGGCTTGACCCGACCCAATCAACGCGGATCGGGTCCGGTCGGTCCAAAGGGGGCGAACCGGCCCATCCGAAGGACAAGGCTAGACTAGCCTTGGTCGGCCTTTCTTTGGTTCGGATTGGGCTCAACCAGTGGGCCCAATCTGGTCCAATCTCTTTTATTTTTAAAAAAGTGCCCACAACAAGCCCATAAGTCCCTAAGCCCATAAGCAAGAAGCCCAAACTAAACTAGCCCAAAGTCATATGGCCCACTACGACAGCCCATGTGGATAGAAACCCTACCCGGGTTCACGACTCGCGCCCGACTCGGTTTTGGGCTGAAACCCTAGGGCTCCTTGGTGGCGACGGGCTTGACGGCGGCAGCGATGTGGCGGGTGGCGGTGGCGATGCGGAGCGGCTTGGCGGAGGGTTGCTCGCAAATTCCGGCGTCGACGTTGGAGCTTGGGCGGAGAAGCAAGGCTGCGACAGTTTCGCGGGGGGTGGACGACGGCAGTAGCGATAGGAATGACAACGGCGGCTTGGTCGGCGTCGAGCAGGAGGGCAGCGGCTCGGCTCGGAGCAGGAGCAGAGGTGGCGTCGCGGGGACTCGGGATTTGGTGCTCGGGTAGACGCGCAGGGACGGAGGCTCTAGGTCGTGGCTGCAGCAGGCGTCAACATTCTGAGGCGGCGAGCGGTCAGTGACGGAAGCGATCGGGCGTCGTGGCGGTGGACCTCGAAGGAGGCGAGCGCAAGCTCGGCAGCTGCAGATTGCGGCAAAGACCAGCGGACGAGCAGAGGCAAGAGCGAGCGACGTAGTAGCGGCGGTCGTCGGGGGCTATAGGCGAATGGGCTTGTAGGTCGAGCGGCAATGGTAGGGGTTGGCGTTCCGGCTCGGCGGAGGGTTGGCAAGGGTGACGGGTGAGGCAAGGCCGGCGGTAGCGAGCTCGACGGCGTCGAGTTGAGGTGGCGAGGAGGACAAGCGGCAAGGATGGCGTCGAATAGCACCGCCGCCCCCTCCTCCCCTTCGTTCCTTCTCTCTCTCATTTTTGCTCTTTCTTGG
Source organism: Eucalyptus grandis (assembly GCF_016545825.1). NCBI lineage: Eukaryota > Viridiplantae > Streptophyta > Magnoliopsida > Myrtales > Myrtaceae > Eucalyptus > Eucalyptus grandis. The sequence goes on along the minus strand of NC_052614.1, from coordinate 29,846 downwards.
TGCTTCTCTCCCCCTCTGTCCGGTTCTCTCTCCTATTTTCGGTTTTTCTTCTTTTTTTTTTTTTGTTGTTTTTGCTTTTGTTTTTGTTTTGTTTTGTTTTTTTGTTTTTTTTTTTTTTCTTTCATTTTATTTTTTTATATATATTTGAAAACGCAAATTAGGTGTCAACAATAATCAATTCATTCTTTCGACGATATCCTTTCATCACCACCGTGCTTTGTAAGTTCCAATTTGACCTTCAGCATTCATCTTCCTCTTGAAGATTCATTTACAACCAATTGGTATAATACCATCAGGTAAGTCAATTAAGGTCCAAACTTCATTAGAATACATTGAATCCATTTCAAATTTTACGGCTTCTAGCCATTTACCAGAATCGATGTCCGACATCGCCTCCTCATAGGTTTTAGGATCACCAAGTTGATCACTATCATTCACAATGAATAATTGTTCAATATGATCAACTGAGTGTCTATAACGAGCAGGTGGGCGAGACGTTCTCGCACTTCTCCTAAGAGGTTGTGTATCAGAAGCTCCCACTGAATTAGAGATTGATATTTGAACTCGGTTGTTTGGTACTTCATTATTTTCTTTTTGTAAGACTATTTTCCGCCCAGCACCACCTTCTTGGACGAACTGATTCTCCAGAAAAGAAGCGTGCTTGCTCACCAAGATTCTTTGGTCTGAATGAAAATAGAAATAATATCCAAGGGTTTCCTTTGGATATCCAATGAAGCGACCTTGTTCAGATCTTGCCTCCAATTTTTCCATTTTCAGTTTTTTAACGAAAGTTGGACAACCCCAAATCTTAATATGATTAAGACTAGGTTTCCTACTATGCCATATCTCATAGGGCGTAGTTGGAATATATTTGGACGGCACTCTGTTCAGTATATATACAGCTTTCTCAAGGGCATATCCCCAAAGGGATATTGGCAAATCGGTGTAACTCATCATAGATTGCACCATATCTAATAAAGTACGATTTCTTCGTTCATATACACCATTATGTTCTGGAGTTCCAGGAGGTGCCCATTGTGATAAAATGCCATTCTCTTTAAGATGGTCCAGGAATTCAGTTTTAAGGTATTCACCTTCTCGATTCAATCGAAGAGTCGTAATACATTTTCCTATTTGTTTCTCAACTTCGGCCTTGAATTCCTTGAACATTTCAAAGGATTCAGATTTATACTTCATAAGGTATAAATAACCATACCGTGACTGATCATCAGTGAAGGTAATGAAGTAATTATAACCACATCTAGCAGTTTCATTAATTGGTCCATATACATCTGTATGTATTAATCCTAATATGTCAGCAGCTCGCGCATTATGTCCCACAAAAGGCGCTTTGGTCATTTTTCCTAGAAGACATACCTCACAAGTCGAGTATGACTTAAAATTTGATGGATCAATATACCCATCATTACTTAACTTGTTAATTCTGTCTTCTTCAATATGACCTAATCGGAGATGCCAAACATACTTTTCATTTGGACCGTCTCTAGGGCGTTTATTAGTTATTGCATTTATATCAATTCTATTTTGCTTATTGACATCGGTAATTGCATTACCGGACATTGTAATGGTATAAAGATTATGGATTAATAAGCTAGAACCAACACATATTCTATTATGATAAATAAAACATACATCATCATCAAAAGAAAATTCATAATTCTCTTTACCCAAACGAGGTATAGAGATGATGTTCCTAATAGCATTCTTATAATGCAAACAGTTCTTTAAAACCAATACATGTCCATATGGCAAACATAAACGAAAAGTCCTTATAGCTAATGTAGCAACTCTTGCTCCATTAGCAAATGTCAGGACAATCTCATTTTGCTCTAGCATCCTGCTTGTTTCCAGATTATGCAAAGACATACAAATATGTGAAGTTGCAGCAGAATCTAGAACTCATGAGCTAGATTTAGCACTAACCATAAGATTAGTTTCAATAAGCATGACACCATACCTTCATAAGGTTGGTCCTTGGGCTTGACCTTCAAGCTCGCGAGGTACTTCTTACAGTTTCTCCTTCAGTGCCCATTGACACCACAGTAATGGCATTTCTCTTTATCAATCTTGGGTTTTGGTTGCACAACAGGTTTGACAGGCCTCTTCCATTTCTTTTTCTTTAAAATAGTCTTACCCCTTGAAGAAGAAGCCTTAGCCATAGCCACTACATTTGGTCTCGTGTTGTGCATTTCCTTCTCATAAACTACCAGCATGCTATGTAACTCAGCGAGAGTTTTCTCCATCTTATGCATGTGGAAGTTTTGGACAAAACCAGAGAAGGAATCGGGTAAAGATTGGTGGATCAAATCCACAGCTAACTTGTTGTCCATAATGAGATTCAGCCTAGCCAATTCTTCAATGTGCCAGATCATTTTCAAAGCATGATCATTAACTGATGATCCTTCAGCCATTCTCATACGGTACAATGCCTTAGATATCTCATATCTAGAGGTTCGACATTCTCATCAAAATATTCCTTTAAGTGCAAAATGATCGACCTAGCATCTTCCATAGATTCATACTTCTTATGTAATTCATTATTCATCAAAGCAAGCATATATGATCTAACTTTTAAGTCATCATCATGCCACTTATCATAAGTGATACGCTCCTCTTAGGTCCCACCCTCAAGAAAGGAGGTTGGCATTTTTTCATCAAGAACATACCCAATTTTTTTTAATTGAGAACAATTCTTAAATTCCTCACCTAGTTAGTGAAATTGGGTCCAATCAAATAATTCTTGTCAAGTATAGAAGCGAGTGGGTTTGTGGTCACCATTTTCATAATAATAATATATCTGTTGCAGAAAATAAATTGTTAGCTATTGTATCTTTCAAAATGACTATTTCATTTTGGCCTTTAAATGAAATAGATCATCCCACTAAATTTATATTTGAATCCCATACTCCTTAAGATGGGAAGCGGTAATCTTTGTTGGGTAAAGATTACTAGTAGGGATTGGAGTCCCACTAGCCCAAAGCCCACCTCACCTAACCGTTATTGGTGTCCTATGAACTTAGTGAGTGAACCAACTTGTTCAACGCATCATATGCGAGTGCCAATCATAATGTGACATCCTAGATTTTTAGTCATGTTTTCTACTGAATAAATCGGGCATTTCATTGATGCGCCTATAGGGTTGTTCTCAGAGCTGGTCACTCTCGAGATAACTAGACTATCTAGGGAAGCTATTAAGGATTTTAAGGCAAATAGACTTGAGAATTCGACTAGGAATCGGCTGCTCGACCATGTTCATCTGCCGAGATCATTACGGCACAGACGTAAATTGATTTAAGATCAGAGTTAGGTCAGTTCGACTGAGATGTGTGGCTAATCGTGGGTGACACCACTAAATTGGAAAATTCTCGTCGGCCGACACTAGACTGATTTTTATATCGTTTTGGTACCTTGTGTCCATATTTGAATTCTCGAGATTTTCACGACACTCGAGAGTCACCAATGAGTCTAGTGGGTTCATTGTGGCTTGAAGAAAATCGACCATGAGTCATTTGCTTTAAAATTGTCTAAAAGTTACCCAGTAGCCTAGGTCACGCTAAAAACGCGCCAAGTTGAAATTAACTGTTAATTCAAGTCCAATTTCAGAAATTAAAGTTTCTATCATGTCACAATAAATTCTAGGAGTGTTGGCTGAGTCTCAGAAGATTTTTCTGACAACCGAGACTTTTTGGGAAAAGGTCGGTTTAGGACCGTTTTTGTTTAAACAAGGTCGATGACTATTTTTGGTCACAAAATTTAGATGCAAGATGGATTCTTGGGTGAAGAAAAATATCAATTGAGGTATTGAGGTATCAATTGAAATTATAAAGGCCAAATGAGGTGGAATTGAAGTAGACCAAGCATCCAATTGAAGCCAATTGATGCCAAATTCGTAGCTCCCCCTTTCCCCTAGCCAAATGGACTATTTCTTGGCTTGTATGGGATGTTTTGGTGGCTCATCTACAGCCATGGATTCTTGGCTTCATGGACTAGCAAAGGAGGGACGAGTGGGTGGAATAAGTGGGCAAGTGGAGCCGTTGTCTCCCCTCAATCCTATCCCTTCTCTTCCTCCCTCTTTGACCGGCTGAAACCCCCATTTCCCTCCATCCTTATGCTGCTTGACCAAGAGGAACCAGTAGAGGAGAAGCTAGCCCGTCGCACGCCAAGCCGCCGCTGGAGTCTCGCTGCTCACTGCCGTTTGCCTCCACCCGCTCCTGGCTGCGCGCACCACCACCCGATCCCGTCGTCCCTCTCACCCCTCACATGACCCAGCTGCTACTTCGGGTTTGTCGCAGCTCACCCGGGGTTGTCCCGAGCTCGTTTGACCCTTGTAAGTCCACCTCTAGGCCTGGTTTGGCCTATTCTATCTTTCCCGAGCCTCACCGTGCTAAACCAAGTTGTTTTCCTTCCATTTCCAGCCAAGAACATCAAGTAATTTTGTGGGGTTCTAGCCACCCTTTTTGGCCGCATTTGAGGTGCTTGTGGGCCCCGAATCTTAGGCCCGCTTTGGAGTAAAACGTCCCTCGCGACATTCCCGACGTTTCGATCCGAATGGATTGTTAAACGGGTGAGTTTAACTCACTAAACCATGCTTAGTTTGCTAATGATACTTAAGGGTTGATTAGTGTTAATTAAATGCAGTTAGGTGGTTAGATTAGTTTAGATTAATTAAATTAGTGACTTATCAATGCATGTTAGATGGTTAGACATAGTTATTAGCAAGGAGAAAGGTTCTATTATTTATTGAACGTGTCTCGGAATTTTTTTCTGGGTCCGTTCCGGCTTCCAATTAGGCATTACGGGCATAAGTTGGATTTTTAGTATTTATTTAATTAATTTTCGAAATTATTTATTTAATTATTTATTTTTCTGGAAATTAGACTGGATGGTTGACGACCGAAATTTTATGCTGATTGTCGTGGTGCAGCCTGTTTATTTAATTGAGCTTTATTTTGTACTGAAATGAATTATTTGTGAATTTGAGATTTATTTCCTAAATTAAATAATTTTGGTTATTAATTGAAAAATAACCGGGCATCGGTTGATAATGCCAAAAATGCTTTGGTGGACTGTAGAAAATGGTGGGAGTTATGGAAAGGAAAAATATTATATTTTGGTTAAGGCTGACCGTGTGCCCACGCACGATATTTTATCGAGTACGATAAAATATGAGAATATATGATGTATGACGTGGCTCTGTTACTAGATAAGTCGCGTTGGCGTATAGGACGCCTTAGAGAATGCACATGAATTGTTGATTATATACATCACCTAGAAAAGGCACGTGGCTCGGTGATTAGTACGTCACCTTGGCGAATACGTCGCCTTAGAGAATGCACGTGGCACGGTGATTTGGTATATCACCTTACAGAATGCACATGGCTCGGTGATTTGGTATGTCGCCTTGGTGTATAAGACGCCTTAGAGAATGCACGTGCCTCGGTGATTAAGTATGTCGCCTTGGTGAATAGGCCGCCTTAGAAAATGCACGTGGCTTGGTGACTAGGTATATTATACTGGATGTTGTATAGTATGGATGGAAATGACCGAGGTATGGTCTGATTGACATGTAATCAACTAGATCAATTGATCGAGGTATCGATCAGTGATATTATGATTGGGTGCCTATTTGAACTGTGCTAATATGCAGGTGGAATATAAGGTCAAGGTAAGCCCTCTAGCCCATGCGTGCATAGGCAGCCCACAGTGTATTTGTTTACTAATCGGGTTTTAGGAGGGTAAAACTCGTTAAGACGTTGTCTCACTGGTTATTGTATAACCATCTCAGGCCCTTAGATGGCAGCACCTCCACCTTCTCGTCCTCCTATGCATTTTGGCATTCCTAAAGAGATCACTGAGGTAGGGTATTACTTTTCGATGCACCACCACCCAGAAGTGCTAGAGTATGTGTTGATAGAGTCCAAGGTATAGATTGACGTGGGTCAGTTGGCCTTGAGGCCCCACGAGTATCGATCATGGTATCGTCACTACCATGATGGGCGAAGAGAAGGTCCCATCCTAGAAAGTGATGTGCCTCTGTATGTTCTAAAGGCAACATTCGGGCTGGGGACGGTAGACCCTAAGGATGGGTCAGTAGTAGATGCCAAGGATCCCAAGCTCGAGGGCGATCTTAAGTCACCGGTATACTCAGCCGAGGGTGCTAACTGGAGTGAAGAAGAATGGGAGATAGTCGAGCAAGAGGAGGGACCGGAGGAGGATCAGGAGTGGGAAGAAGGGCCAAAGGAGGAACCTGAGGACGAACTTGAGGTGAATTTTGAGGAAGAAGAGCTCGAGGACGAACCTGAAGAAGAAGAAGACCCTGAAGAAGAGGAATCGGAGGAGGATCCAGAGGAGGATCCCGCGTACGACCCGAATGAGGACTGAGATCCCATCTTGTTTTGCAAACTACGAGTTTTGATCGGATGTATAGTAGATCAGACTTGTGAATGGTATTGTATTATATACTATGTGGTTTGTTTGTATAAAAGTATGGTTGTGGTTTTTCAGTTATGAAAAATATAGCCATACTTTTTCTATCCCATTGTTTTATTGTCTGGGGATTTAATTATATACTTCCGCTTGCGTATTAAAATAAAAGGGTCGGCGATGCGTCCTGGGACGTTGCTATTAATCGACCAGGTGAGGGATGGGTACGCGTTCAAGGATCGGGGCATGACACATAACTTCGGCCTCTAGACCATGAAAGCCTCACTTAACAGTTATTGACATCATAATCATAGTTAAGTCTAGCCCATCGTCTCATGCAAGTATTGAAAACGCAAACAATTTCCTCACTTGACAGTTATTAGAAATCATTTGGCTCCAACCCTATAGCATCACATGTATAATGGAGTGGTCCAATATTATGAATGGTAAGTAACCCCTCTGTATCCATAGCCGGTATGTTAACTACTATAATATTGGATCAAACCACGACGATGGAAGACCACGAGTCCGAAACCCGTTTTGACTTAATATTATTAATAAGATTTGGGTCGTTATTTACGGTCTCACTTTGCACATTAACCAGTTTAACCTGCATGATAACATAAACACAATAAATAAATAGATATCACATAAACATCTATCCTACGTGGTGATCATGGAATTATGGTTTAATGGGTCTCGAGCCAAAGAGACCCATTTAGCCATTTTAATGTTTTAATAATAGAGACCTGCCCTTCATTTCTTCTTGAATCTTTGAACTCTTCAAAGACAGGGTCCATAGAGCTCACCGGCTTAATGGCTCCTCCAATGGCTCCTCCTCTCTCGTAGCATTTACATAAACAATTGATATACTAAACTATGCTAAAATTACATTTCATAAAAATAAATATAAAAGAAAGGATGCAGCCTCCATTTAATACATTCATCCATACAACAATCATAATGATTATGGATTTTTCATGATCACCATCCTTCCTTGCGAGCCATAAATTCAAAATTTAAAGCTCCGGAAGGCATAAATAAAATTCTGCATTTAATTAAATTTAAAGCTGAACAACCCAAACCACGTCAAGAAATCGAAATCGATGAAACAAATTTCACGAGTTTGATTCTGAACGGAAGTTGCGTTGTCAACTTTAAATTCACAATCGCGAAACATTTGTAGAATATAAACAAAAAGTATAACAAGTTACGGATTTTTGATTCAAAATTGATTTAGTTCTAATTTTTGCTTAGTTGATTAAATTTATCACATAAATTAATCAACTTCTATAGGCCACATAAGAGCAAGAGATTCTCTTAACAAAAATAAATTGGCCATTAGAACGCAAAAATATCTTTGAACTATAAATCAATTAAACACACGAAAAATGCCTAAGGTTGGCTCTGATACCATTGTTGGGGTTTCATGAATCATGTATAGGTAAAATAAAATAAAAAAAAATACAGCAGAAACAAAGATGATATATTTTATACATGATTCTCCGAAGGCGTTGTTCGTGTGTTTTAATAAAAATTTTGAATATAAAAAGGGAGTTAAACGAATTACCTCTCGAAGTGCGTTTTAAACGAATTGGTTCGAATGTTCTATAGTTCGAGCCCCACAAACGTCCGACCTCTAGTTTAGACACACCAACAATGGGCATCGAACAGAAGAGAGAACTTTCGGATAATCACCACTATGATTGTGCTTGCAATCTCATGGAGACAATCCGCTGTATCCTTGATGTTTTTAGTCACGGCCTGAACGAGAGAGAATCCTTCTTCTTTCTCGCGTTTCGAAAAAACACAAGAACATACAAAAACCACAAGAACACGCACACAGTTTTTCTTTCTGTTTTCAGCAACTCTTTTTGCGGACTTTCAGATAGTATTTCACGAATCAGCAACGGTTGTTGATAGTAGGATCAACAATCATTGATGATCTCCATCTCTCGAAGCACGATTGTGCATGTGCACGAAGCTTCATATTTTTTTTTAATTAGTTATTATTATTAAAAAGGAAACACACATATCATTGATAAATTAAATGAATAAGTAAATAATTAATCAATTCCCTTAAAAACTAAAAAGAACATAATCTTTATATGTACATTTGGAATACATTAACATATGTTCACTTTGGACATGCGTGTGCATCATATGCAAGTAGGCTTGTGACTATTTCAAATCGACTCAATTCGATTGCAGTAATTGCAAGCACATTTGCAACATTATTTCTCTCTTATTCCACATTATCCTAATTGTTTATGGTATGTGACATCCCTAGGTTCATCATTAAGCTGGTAGTAAGACTTGTACTAACACATTAGTACTCCCAAAAGAATTAATTATCCCGATTAATCTTTGGGTCCTACAAGCCATGATTGACATCTAGCAATATGTCATGGCTACCCAGATAGTATGAATGCTTTAAGAACATAATGAACCTGTCAATTTTAGCTACAGTATAATTCAATCCCTCTGCCTTACTATGTCCCGATCAAACAAAGACCATGGAATATTTGTCAAGTCACCAATTCGATCATATGCACAAATCTAATTAACATGCATTTTATTTGAGACATAAACAATTTATTCTCGATTACGACCTCGGTCGAGGATTTCAATGCAATGTCATAATTAGATCACATAGGACATCATTGTTATACCTTGCATGTAACAAGGAGACAGATTCCATATTGCGCACACGTGCAACTTTGTATATGAACAAACTATGACCATCAGGTATAAAGACGGATCAATGACCCGACCCGTGAACCATAGTTGTTCGACACATAAGTTAACATTGTGCCTCAGGTCTAAGGATTATTTACACAAGACCAAAGCATGAACAATTAGACATTGACCACGCTAAAAGCTTTCATGTTACTAGTTGTTCCATATGCGTCACGTTCAGTGAACTTGTCTAATACAAACACCTGTGTTCTAACTCAGCCATCATAATACCTAATGACATGCGACTCATCATTCCCTTAAGTATCCACTACTTAATGGTGAAGTTGAGAACACACCGGTCTCAACAGGATTATTAATATCCACTCAATAATCTATTGACCATGAACGATTTAAAGATTCAGCCTAACTATGAAACCATCACATATATTCTTGACGTCTCAAAAATAGGTCTAGTTGTAACTGATCTTATGGAATCATTCATTGCCATTAATTAAATAATAATAATAATGATAGTACAACTGAAATCCATAACATATAACTATTACATAGTAGTTTTAGGGCATACATCCAACAACATTTAGTACAATTGCTTTCTTAGTTTCACTCACATGTGGTCCATTGAATAATCTTTGAAATCTCAACACTTGGAGGACTTTGTCATCTCTTCATTTGGCCTTTTATTTTTAACTGATTGTTTCGATCATATAATCTGAAAGCATTAGATCAAAGTTAATAAATCTGTGATTATGGAGTGGCAACGGTGCTTCAGTTTTGTTGGCCGTTAATGTTATGAATTTTATGGTAAGGATGAACAGCAAGATGGATACTGCCTGATTTAGAGTGTAATGGTATATTCGCCGAGACTTTTTGAGCCTTTGCTTGAAAGCCAATAAGATGGATTAATCTTGTGGACTCTTACACACTTACATGTTGTACAAGGCATGGTTTTTGCGATATGAAACTTCATTTGTACATGGCGGGCAAAGTATAACACTGTGCACCAAGTTGATGCTTGTTGTGAACGCCAAGCCTGTGAATTCAGCTATTTTGAGATTGCTAATTGCCAGAAACTTTGAGTGGAATTTTACCTGCTGATTCTAATTACACAAACTCTGGAGGCAGGATAGGTATTCCCAGAAAAGAGCAGCATGGGTGAAGGCACTGTACTTTTGCACGTAGACTGCACGGAGTTCTCGTAGTTCTAGAGTTATACAGCTAGATGGTTTAAGTCATGGTGCTACCTTTTGCCAGAATTTTTTTGGTAACTGTTTCTTATGGGTTTGATGTCATGTGTATCATTTGCTCTGTTCATATGTAAATATGCAGTATGCATATATGCCTATGCATACGGATACTCTTGTATATATATGCAGCTGTGTGTCGCTGACTTCCTCCTTGCATCAATTTCTGCATCCATCATTTAGTGCCCAGTTCTTTGGCTCTTTCTTTTTCACTTTGGCTCTTACATTGAACTGTCACCACTGAAGCTGATAAAATGAAGCAGGTCTCAAGATTAATCTTTACAAAGTCAGGTCTTGCCATTCTGGCTTTATCATCGAATGCTGTACACAAGTTCTGGAAATGGCAAAAAAGTGATCGGAACTTAACGGGCAGGGTAAGGAATCTTTTATTTCTTGCAATTGGCATGCCATTTTATTGTTTACCGCATTATTAACAACATTAATTCTTATTCCGCAGGCTACAACTAGTGTTGTACCCCAGTTATAGCAACATGCTGGGGCGAATTTGATGACCAATGACACAAGTTATATTAATCCTGAAGATGGAGTTCCGTGCTTTACCCTGTCAAAGAACGGATGTTATCTAATCTCATCATCAAGTGGGGAGGTCTCTTTGTTCAAGATGATGACTTTTGAGGTGCATATTTTCCCAGAGGCATGTTTACATCCTCGTCAGTTTTTTGTAGCACTTTTTACAAGGCACGAGATGATGAACTACCCCTTTGTGCTGAATACGCATGCACGATTTCCTTTTCATATTTTTAGGGGAGCTAACATTAATTGATTTCCATCATGTATAGAAAGTACTGAACTCTATTGTTAGGAGATCCATGAAAGCAGTTGCTCGGATTTTCATGTGGATCGTTGTACAGTAAGAAGTGCAGCATATATCCTTTTTTACTTGCTAAGTGAGATAAGGGATTTTCACTGTCTTCAATGGAATATTTTTGCTCTTACTGATTAAAGAAAACAAGGCAAGAGCTTTTTTAATCCAGGGATCTATTGCTCGAACTTGCTCTCCCCCTTTCCCGCGAAGGGAGATGCCATTGAAGAAAGTGCCTCTTGGCACATATGTCGCATTGTTACTTATAAGTTGTTAATACTATTTTGCCTGCAAATATCCAGACGATGAAAACATTTATGCCCCCAGCACCACAAGACATTGACAATATCACAATAGGAATTGAGGACTCCTCTATTCAAATTTACAGTGGTCAAGTTGATGAGGTGAGACTGAATTTCATTGTCTTTGAAAGTTAACCCTGTTATTATCTGCAACAAAGTCATATGTTGACGGTTTCTCTTTCTCAGATCCAGAAAAAACTAAAAGGACATGAAAGAATAGTTAAAGGCTTTGCCTTCTTGACTTCCTTAAATGTTCTCATGTCTTTGATGTTGATTCTCAGTGTTGGGAATGACTGATCCCCGAAAAACCCGGATTCGACACTAAATCGAACCCCTAAATCAATGCGGAAGCGAAGCCCAAGAAAACGACACGCATCACCGATCCTAAAGCACACCACGGATTCGAGCGTACCTTTTAGCCACAGATTAAACACCAACGTTGATGGAGGAAGAGAAACTGAGCAATTCGATCCGATGAAGCCTTGAAGGGAGGAAGAACAAGCCATATGCGTTCGTTCTTGAGAATACGGGGAGAGAGAAGACGTGAATTCTGATTTCAACCAATGTCTCTCTCTCTCCTCCCTTTTATACCCCCTTCTTTCCACGGGCCCTATTCCGTGGGCCGGGCTTTCTGGGCCCAACTTTGGCGGATGGGCCTTAAGCCCAAATCAAATAAAGCCTTCATCTCCCACTCGCACATGGTGGTCCAAAACCAACATGGGCGGATAGGCCCTACTTAGGCCCATCAGAGAATAATCCATCATAGACTCTCTCTTAACATGGTGGGCCAAACAGGATTCTCTTTACCTCTCTTCAACATTCATATGGTGAATAATCCGTGCGACCAAAGATACTTTGAGAGCTCGTTACTATACATCTGTTAGGAATATATAGCAGCTCATAATGGGCGTCACACTCCGAGTAGATTTAGTATGCAGTACCCTAGATCGATCAATCACATTTATATCTCTTAATCTCTTTTAAACAATGATATATATTGTATTCACAATTATAATTATCACAAAGACAGTTATAATTGGTCGACCAGTGAATACAAAACTATAATGTGATTCTCCAAAATCGATCTTCCTCTTTCCTTCAAACTCTCAATTTCAGTTCAGCTTGCTTTTCTAGAAATGTCCCATTAGATCGAATCAAACACATGACCATTGGCAACATCCTAAGATAGCAAACACTAAATAGAAATCTTGAGAATAAGTAAGAGTCATGAGGGGACAAAAATTGAGGAACTCTTTTCCTCAAGAGTCTCACACGTCATAAAAGTTGAGATCAAACTTTTGCCACTCTTATTGGTCGTCTTATGCATACGTAGTATGAAATACGTATTACGGTATTAACTCCTTTCCCATGGAGCGTATGTCTACACTTTTCAATACCGTACAGATGATAGTTCAAACATACCTAATGTCTAACTTGAGTTCACGTATCTACTCAATCACAAAATTCATCAGAACTCACATCTGGCATTTTAGACGAGATAAAGTAAAATATGTGGGTTATTTTACTTTCGGACATAGTAAGTATTATGTCCTCATCTTAACACTCGTTAAGGCAACATACGTGTTTTAAGCTTGAGCTCTCGATTATCACCTAGATAATAAGCTTAAAAACAGTCTCATCTCTATTTATCACACAATAAATAGAGGCGATTACCCGTGTGAGTGGGCTAATCTTATATTTGTCCGACATACTTCTCAACTTAAAGTAATGCACTGAGCATTAAGATGCATAAAGATCAAACAAAGATTCATAGGCATTAATGATGAATACACAAATTCATCAAATGTGAACTCTTAGGGAAATTACAATATTCAGTACATCATCCTCTACGCAATCCTAGAGATTTCACATGGCCACAAAACACATCTCTAGGTATTGGCTTTGTTATAGGATATGCTTCCATTCTATGCGTAGTATGTACTCTAAGTTCACATCTTTTCGTGCAATCAAATCTATGACGAAATTATACTTGGTATCTATATGTTTGGTCTTGCCATGATATTTTGGATATTTGGAGTACACTTTTGCTGCTTGGCTATTATAGTTAACCAACAATGAATCTGCAGCACTTCCAATAACACCTAAATGATTCAAAAAATCTCTTAAGCCAAACACCTTCTTATCTGCCGATAATGCCACGAACTCAACTTACATCGTGAACAAGGCTATACACTTTTGTTTCTTACTGCTCCAACATATGGTGCCATTATTCGGTAAGAAAACAAACCCAGAGATAGATTTTCTTTCATCTAAATCTCCTTCCCAATCAGTATCAAAATAGCCTTTGAGTTGCAGATCCTGTCCTTAATAACTCAGCATATAATCAGCAGTTCCCTTAAGATACCATAGTATTCTTTTAACGGCTTTCCAACATGCTTGACCTGGATTGGATTGGTAACTACTCACCATTCCAACTGCAAAACATATGTCAGGTCTTGTACACATCATAGCGTATATCAAGCTCCCAACAGCACTAGCATGAGGAACATATTTCGTCTGTTCCTTCTCTTGTGGAGTCCTTGGACACAGTCTATGGCTCAATCCTTCACCTTTTGCAATAGGAGTGTCTTTGGGTTTACTATCCCATATCCTTCAATTCAAAGTTGGAAGACAACCGACTTTTGACAGTGTTGACAGGCTCCATATTGCTTCCGGCAATTGGTATATCATCAACATATAATGATATGATCACAAATTGATCATTGGATCTTTTGATATATACACAATGATCCTCATCTATCATTGTAAAATCATATGCCATTATGGTATTATGAAATCGTATATACCATTGTCTTGACGATCGTTAAGGCCATATATCGACCTCGAAAGTCGACATACCTTTTCTTCTTGGCCTTTCACTATGAAACCAGCAGATTGTTCCATATATGTTTCTTCCTCTAATTCTCTATTGAGGAAAGCAGTCCTCACATCCATTTGATGTAACTCAAGATCCATACCAAACACTATTGCCAGAATTATGCGAATCAAGGTAAATCACACTACAGGAGAGAATGTATCTTTATCATCAATATCTTCCTGTTGATTATACCCCTTCGCCACAAGGTAAGCCTTATGCCTTTCTATCGAGCCATCAGCCTTTCGCTTTATTTTGAGAACCCACTTGTTCCCAATAGCTCAAGCGTCCCTTTTGAAAGATCAACCGGTTCCCAGACTTGGTTTGATTTCATTGACTCTATTTCCTCTTTCATTGCATAAATCCATTTTTCCTTACTAGGGCAATTCAGAGCCTCATTAATATTTCTTGGCTCATCCTCATCTTGTGGAGCAATTATAAAAGTGTCCCTTTCAATGTCAAAACATCGACGGGGAATACTTTGGCGACTTGTTCACCGTATGGGAGATTGTACACTTAGCACATCATTCCCCATTATGCTCCCACTTGAATTAGGTAATGATGATGTCGTCTCATCATGTGATTGCAATTGAGAATGAGTTGAATTCAATTCATCATTTCTCATATTACTCCCACTTGGATAAACTCCACTAACATCATTATCCCGATCCAAGGTCTCAAATAGGAGTAATCTTCTCCTATTTCGCCCTTCTTAGGAAATTCATTCACTAAGAATGTGACATCCCGTGATTCAAATTCAGTTATACTCCCACTTTCCAGCTCACCAATGAACACATACCCTTTCGAGTGTTCGGAGTATCTCATGAAAATACTATTATTTCCTTTGGGACCTAATTTCCCAAACTTGTGAGAGGACTCATGAGTATAGGCAGTACAACCCCATGACTTAAGAAAACTTAAGTATGGTTTTCTACCTATCCATAACTTATATGGAGTGGAAATAACTAATTTGGAAGGCACCCGGTTAAGTATGCAGGCAACAGTTAACAACGCATCACTCCAAAAAAGTGATAAGTAAGTTAGCGTGCGCCATCATGGACCTAACCATTTCCAGTAGGGTTCTGTTTCTTCTCTCTGCAACACCATTTTGTTGAGGAGTATACGGAATAGACAACTGTCTTTCTATTCCTTTTTCATCACATAATTTTCTGAAGATAAATATTCTCGATCTCGATCGGATCTCAATGTTTTTATTTTCTTGTCTAATTGATTTTCTACCAGGTTCATAAACCTTTTGAAACAACTTATTGCTTCAGACTTATGAGAAATCAAATAGACATATCCGATCGAGTATAATCATCAATAAAGGTGATGAAATAAACAGCCCCATGCCTTCCTCTCACATTCATTGGACCACGACATGAGAATGGATTAAATGCAAAGGAAATTCAGCTCTTTTCCCTTTCCCAAATGGTTTCCGTGTTGTTTTTCCTTCTAGGCAATGCTTACATATGGGTAAATCGACTTTTTCAATGTTACCCAACAAGCCCTCTTTGGCTAGTCTATTCATACGTTGTTGGCCAATGTGACCAAGTCTAGCATGCCACACATTCACATCATTATCATAGGTATTAGAAGATGTGATAAGGGAATAACAAACATTAGCATTAACATAATCAATATCTAATACAATAAAACCATCCAGAAAATAGCCACAACCATAGTAATTTGTCTCCAAAAACAAATTCACACCTCTACTACGAAGTTCATATTAAAACCTAATTTAACCAACATTAATACGACACTAAATTCCGACGAATCTCCGGAGCATACAATACATCATGAAGAAACAAGGTGCGTCCACCACGCAAATTCAGTTGGCATGTGCCAATTCCTTTCACTTCAGCTGGGAGTTGTTTCCCACATAGATTCACTTAGTTCCAGTTGGTACTGTCGGAATTCCACGAAGGATCATCTATCCTTCGCTACATGGTCTGTCGCTCCTGAATCCACAGTCCACAAAGGATTAGACTCAGTTGGGAACACAGAACTCGACACATAAGTAAAGTTCTGAAAAGTACAAGGGGTGCATACCTTCTTTGGCTCACGAGTCCCGCGAGCATAGTGACCCTTCTTGTCACAGTTGTAGCATTTCACCCTTGCAAGCTTTCTCATGCGGGGACGCTTCCCTCTTTCATGTTGGTTAAACTTGGGTTTCTTCCCTGAAGGACTCGCTTCTTCCTTGCCTTTCCCCTTATCAAACCAGTTAATTAGGGCGCTTGCGTTTGGAGCTCGAAGCTCCATTTGAGCTAGAACCGGCATAATAAAGTTCAGCATCCGGCTTAGCCGCCAACAAGCGGTCCTCTTCCAGCTCAAGATGACGCATTGCATCCTCAAGGGTTTTGATATTTTCATTATGAGTCAGTGCACCTTCATATGCTCCCAACTCGAGGCAAGGAACGAATCACCGCTTGCACTTGCTGCTCATCCGTGAGGACATGGCCAGCATCTCTCGGCTCGGTTATCATGTTTGACATCTTTCTAAGATGTTGCTTCATGGTCGACCATGAGACTTCTTATAAGAGTCAAACCCGATAGTGAGCTGCCTCAATCTAGTCACCGAAGTATGACCAAATCTAGCCGCCAATGCTTCCCACATTTCCTTAGCATTGTCAAAACGCCGAAACTCTCGCATGACGTCATTTTCCATGCCTTTGCTCAGCAACGTGATGCGAGCTAGAGAGTTCATTCTTTTCCACGCAGAAAAAGCTTCTTTGTTTCTTTTTGTCTTTGCAAAGAGTTCCCTCTTCGGGTTCTACCATGGTCATGACAAGAGCCTCAAGTGCTTCTTGCTCTTCCAAAGACATACTTGGATTTTCATTTGCCAAATTTCATAGTTGTCTCCATTGAGCTTTTCACCTTTGTTCAGCTCGGCAACTATGCTCTTTGTTTGAAGCCATTGATCCGAACAAATCGACAAATATGCACGAATTATTAATGCCTATCATTTATGCATCCCTATTTACATAGACCCATCATATTAATAAATAATTTCAAGTAAGGTTTCAGAATCAAAAGGTCACTATGTTTCCAATCATCCTCCAAAATCCTAACTTAAAACTATCATCAATATAATTTTCTTATGCAAAATCAATACTATGAAGCTACAAAAACTTCTAAAACTACCCATAGCTAATTACCCACAAGAACCAGCAATAACAGAAAGCAATATATAATAGAACATCTAATAAAAACAATAATGCTTTCAATTAACACAATTAGGTAGTAATCATTACATAATATGTCCACAAATCACACTTAACATATATCACCAATACAACTAACACCAAGTCGACACGAACCGGGAAAGATCCTCTTTTGTTCAATTTCTTGATCTTTTCCCTTGAAACAATACAATAATATTCATTTACAAAATCCATCACAATTTCCTTATAGGAAGCAGCTCCATTGACATCCCATATGCGATTCAACACATCTTGCCATTCAGGTGGAAGAGTGTTTATGAAAAATCGCACCATCTCTGACTGTGACATAGGACGACCATTCCATACGACCTGTTGAATTTTCCCGTTGACTTCAAGGACGTGATCAATTAAGTCACCACTCTCCTATCGATGATCAGTCAGCTTAGCTATCAACTTAGACAGCCTTTCCTTTTGTTCATCGGTCACTGCGCGAATAGGTGTGCGCAATCTCAGGGGAGGCATTGTTCCTGCAACAAATGCAGAACAAATAAAGGATCACATTATAATCCATATAGACTTAATTGAAAAAGAAACACATTCTTTTCCCCCCCTTTTTTTTTTTTTTTGGGGGTCAACGGTCAAAGTCAACGGTCAAAGTCAACGGTCGTCGGTCAACCGAGGTCAACGGTCAACGGTCGTCACCGGTCAACGGTCGTCGGCGGTCAACTGAGGTCAACGGTCAGCGGTCGTCGGACCGTCGCACGGCCGGGCCGGACATACGGTCCGGCCGGCCGGGCCGGTGGGTCCGGTTCGCGCGAACCGACGGCACGTGCCGTGCGCGTGCGCAGGATGAAGTGACGCAGACGTCATCCGGCACGTGCCGCGCGCGTGTCGGGTCTCGCGCGGGTCGGGTCGCCGTCCGGCCATCCGACGTCATCGCGCGTCATCGATGACGTCATCCCGCCGTTCACGACCGTTGGGTGACGTCATGCCGACGCGCACCCGTTGGTCCGTGGATCGGCGCGTGCCGGTTCGCCGGCCGGCGGCGCGCACGCGCCGATTCGCCGACCGGCGCGTGTACCGCACGTGCCTGGTGATCGAGCGCTTCCGGGCGCGTCGCGCCCACGCGCAGCGCCTTCCGGCGGCACGTGTGGGCGCGTGCGGTGTCTCCCGGCCGCGCTCGAGACATCTCCAGACTCGCCTCGACGTCGCCTTTATCCCAGTGCTTTCAGAATTTGTTTTTGACATTCGAAAACTCATGAAAATGGCCGAAGAAGTCTCGGGTGTCGGGATTTTCGCCCGGTTCCGTACGGCCGAAAGTTTCTTCGCGAAAACTCAATCAAAAACATCAGAATTGATCGGGAAAAACGTGAAACAGAGCTCTGATACCAATGTTGGGAATGACTGATCCCCGAAAAACCCGGATTCGACACTAAATCGAACCCCTAAATCAATGCGGAAGCGAAGCCCAAGAAAACGACACGCATCACCGATCCTAAAGCACACCACGGATTCGAGCGTACCTTTTAGCCACAGATTAAACACCAACGTTGATGGAGGAAGAGAAACTGAGCAATTCGATCCGATGAAGCCTTGAAGGGAGGAAGAACAAGCCGTATGCGTTACTGTTCTTGAGAATACGCGCGGGAGAGAGAAGACGTGAATTCTGATTTCAACCAACGTCTTCTCTCTCTCTCTCCTCCCTTTTATACCCCCTTCTTTCCACGGGCCCTATTCCCGTGGGCCGGGCTTTCTGGGCCCAACTTTGGCGGATGGGCCTTAAGCCCAAATCAAATAAAGCCTTCACTCAAGTACCGGATTATTGCTTTTTTACTTACTAAGTGAGACGAGGGCTTTTCTCTATCTTCAATGAAATCTTTTTGCTCTTAATGATTAAATAAAGCAAGGCAAGTTCTTTATTCAATGTTCCAGAGATCTAATATTTGAAGTTGTTCTCTCCCTTTCCCAAGAAGGGCGATGCCACCATGGAAGTGCCTCTTGGCACATATCTCCCATTGTTACTAATAAATTTGTTAATACTATCCTACCTGCGCAGACAATGACAACATTTACGTCCTGACCACCACCAGCAACATTTTTGGTGTTGTATCCTCAAGATAATAACATTATTGCAATTGGAACGGAGGATTCCTCTGTTCAAATTTACAATGTTCGAGTTGATGAGGTGAGACTTGACTTCATTGTTGTTCATAGTTAATTTTGTTATTATCCGCAATGAATTTATGGATATTGATTATTTCACTTTGTCTGTTCAACGCAAATCTAAGAGGACATCAGAAAAGAATTACAGGCCTTGCCTTCTCTAATGTCTTAAATGTTCTTGTGTCTTCTGGTGCTGACTCTTAGGTACCATATCACTGCTGCATCTTCATTTCCATGTAGACATGCCTATGTTTTGGGCAAAGAGAGCAATGTAGTTTAACCTACTCCAAAAAAAGGGTTGATGTTCACTTTGGATATATAGATGTTTACGTCCTCATCATACGTCAGTTCATGAAGGCATCCTTAAATAGGTAGAATAATTCCTTCCATAAAACATGTTCTTTTTGAAAGGGCTAGTAAGAACATCTAGAGGGAGGTGAATAGGTGTTAAAAGAAATTTTCGCAAGACTTAATAAATTAAATCGTCTTTAGAAGATAATAAACTGAAGATGTAAACAACTACAAGCAGTTATATAAAACTACGAACTAAAATAAGGAGTTTAGGGAAAGAGAATAGAAACACAAGGTTCATAGTGGTTCGGCTTGAATTAAGCTTATGTCTACTCTCCCGCACTGACAGCCCACTGGCTGGATTTCACTATGAATCAAAAGAGATTTTACAGTCTCACGTCCTCGACTTCTCAGTGTAAAAACTCTACTACACTCTTTCGAAGTCTCACAAATGTTTGTTCTCTCTTTTGAGTACAAGTTAAGCTCAATGATTGAAATAGCAAAGAACTAAGAGTTTCAGACTTTGGAATTTTTCTTTTCACGCACACACTCGAACAACTTGAGAGTCTTCCTTATATACTCCTCCATGCCTCTACAACTATTGGCACTTTCCAAAGGAGTTCTTCCAATCTACCCGTTGGACAGAATCAATCAAGGAGATCTCGAGTCATTTAAGGAATGTGATGATAGCCCATTAATCATGCTCGCCCATACAATCAGGATCTTGGTTTCCATAAGTAGAATCTTCCAAGTATGCTTCGCTTTTCAAAAGATCTGATTATCCGAATTGATTTCAATAAGAATAATTGATCTCAAGGTACTATCTCCAACCGTAAGATCTTCCACAAACCGTACGAACCAAATCCTTGAAGATAAACTCACATCCGGATAAGTCTTCTCTCGTTGGTCTGGAATCTGTCAGTGAGGTCAGACTTTGAGCTTAAAGTCTAACTGTCTACAAACTTTGACAGAAGAGTCTTGAGTTATTTAGACTATAACACTTGAGTTTGTAACCCTTCAGATTAGACTATTTGGAAAGGTTTTGTCAGTTTCAAAACAATAAGGAGTCTTCTCTAACAATCTCTCCCTTTTTGATGGTGACAAAACTTTCCTACAGATTTGCAAAATTTTAACCTGCAACACTTAAACAAATTGTGATGTCTTATAAAGATAAATTAATTTGGATTTGGATAGTATTGATTCTGCAACCACAGAAAACACATTAGTTCTGCATAATAAATAACTATCAATCCATAATCAATATCACTAACTAAGTTATTGCAAGCATCAAAAGTTCAAATCCAAATAGTTCAGAGTCAATCCAAAACCAAACATAAGAAAAGTACTAGTGTTCAAAGTACCAAACACAAAATCACCAAACCACCAAGCCAAACAAAAGTTCAAAAGTTCAATCAGTCAAATCTGCACAAACTCTCCCCCTTTTTGTCATAGCAAAAAGTGAGGGAAAACTATAAAGAGAGTTGGGTAAAAATCAGGGATGTTTGGAAATACGAATGATCTAGAAATCCCCCATAGACTTGATAGTCTCCTCCATCTTCCTCAGGCCCTCATTTAGTTGTTGAATATCTTCACCCTTTGCATTAGCTTGAATTTGAAGCTTGAGGGCTTGTACCTGATTGTGCAAAGAAATTGAAGTGGCTTGATGAGCTGACAGCAAGGTCTGAAATTCACACTCGAATCCATAAAGCTGAGCTTTGATCTCCACAAGAAGCTCGAGCAATCTCTTAAAGTCTGCTGTATTGTCGGTTTGAGTACTCGCTTCAGCACGTATTGTTTTAGGAGTGTTAACAGATGATGGAACATCAGCATGAACATCCAGACTTGGAGATGAAGCCTCATTACCATCTTCAGGAAATTGAGAGGCATACACATCCTCTAGATCGGCAGGAGAACAACTAACATCATCACTAGTAAAAGCAACTGAAGAAATACCTCTTTTACCAGTAGCTCCCCTTGTTTCTGTGCCTTCGGGTGGAGAAAAGTACTCTTCTTTCTATCCTTGCTCTTCTTCAGCATCAATGTGATGTTGTCCTTCTTCTTCTGCATGAGAATCATCATGACCCTTTTTTTCTTCTTGTTCTCTTCCTCCCTCTTCTTTCTCTGTTCTTCCTTCCTCTTCCTCTGTCCTCATCGCTTCTCTTTCTTCATCTCTCTGCTCTGTCTCTACTCTTTCTTTGTTCTCTCGATCCTCTGTCTCTGGAAAGCTAACAAAACTCTGTAAATTCTTTAAGGCAAAAGCGGAAAGAGTGATGTCGTCCTCATCTTCTTCATCCTGCAAGATGAGTGCTCTCCTCTTCTTAGCTGGTTCAATCATGGGCTCTTTGCCTTTCATTTTTCCTACTGCAGAGTCTTGTCTTGCCTTGACAGGGGACTTCACCTTCATGCTCTCCAAAACCTTGTTCAGCTCCTTCAAATGCATTTTGGAAACCATCTTCAGTCCCACTACCATTGGAGCAATGGTTCGAACACACAGAATCTTGGGAGGCTAAATGTTGAAATGTCTGAATAATTGAGTAACAAGAGTAGAATAAGGGAGTTGTCTCTTGTCATTCACCACCGTCCTATAAATGTGCATAAGAATGGTATGAGGCAGAGAGAACTTGAATCCAATGTTGATCGCATACATCAGCTTCGCTTCAGAGTTTGAGACATTAGTCTTTTATGTGGATTTAGGTCTGAGACAATTAATCACAATATTATGAAGCAAGATATTGGATGCATTCATTATGGAGTAAGAAATCCTGCCTTCAGCAATCCTATCCCGAACAAGCTCCAAAGTAGCGTGACCAACAGACACACTAATTGGTTGGAAACTCCCTCTTTCCACCCCAATCACATAAGCCAGAGTGTCCATATCGACCACAAAATCCTTGTCTCTAACACTAAAGGAAAATCTATTCGCATCTAAAAAGGATAGATTTGAATAGAAGTAAGCTGTAAGTTCTGGGTGAGCAACAGTCGTCTTAGAGCAAAAATGTTCAAGTTGAAGGAGTGCAAACTTCTTCTTCAGTTTCACTTTCAACGAATCAAGAAAATCAAAATCGACACTCCTAGGGTTCATTACCCCTCGCTTCAATAGTTTAGAATATGTTCTCTTGTGGTCTTTAGAACCAAAAAGATCCATCCTTTCACCACGAACGTTCACAGCTACGCCCATCCTAGGCTGAAAATGTAAGAACATCCTTTCATTGTCATCTTTCCCTTCAGGCTGATTAAAACCACCAAAACGCGGATCACTTGGAAAATTGGCAAATGCAATTGCTATAGAGCTTTAGGCGCAATGCCTAACCTTTCCATGGTATTCAAGAAGAAAGTTTCGTTCTTGTAACTATTTGATTTCAAAAACTCATCGATCAAGGTCATTGCAGAACCACCCATTTTTAAGTTTGAGTAGAGTCTAAACAAAAATTAGGGTTTTTGTGCTCTTACTGGTTCAACATCTTCAATGATTTCTTCCTTTGCTTGTTGTTGCAGAGGAACTTGAGTTCTAGGCTGAGAAGAATGATGCGGTTGAGAATGTTGTTGTTGACTTTACTGCTACTGTTGTGGAGAATCTTCTTCCTCGGTCAGATCAAAGTGCGTAAGACCCTCACGCATATGCTGTGGTCCCCTGCTCGCTATTCTAGATGACTTTCTTTGGGAAGACATTGTCACTTTCTTTGAGGGATTTCTCGAACTCGATCGTGAAAAAAGATGAAATCTTTTTGGAATAAATTAGAGAGAAAGTGAGAGAAAATGGAGTTCTGTATTCTAGGGTTTGTGTGAAAATGAAGAAGAAGAAAATCTACAGTATATAAAGCAGATGAAACAGGGTGTACGGATCGTCATTAAGGAAAAAGTAAAAACGCCTTTTGAAAATAAAAAACTGCAATAAATTCAAAATAAAAAAGATAATTGCTAAAAATAAAATAAGTAAGTAACAATTCAAAAGTAAACGTACTTTTTCAAATTTTCACCCATAAATTAAATTACCAACATAAAATTAACTTATAGTTGCCACTTGTGGTTGTTTTGAGTCCGATCATCTTCGGACTTTAACTGATAAAAGATATAATGTTCAGTCTAGTACAAATAGACTCAAATAGACTTTTCTCCAGTGGCTTTGTAAATATGTCTGCCAACTGATTCTTCGAGTCAATGAACTGTATCATAACTTCTCCATTCTGAACATGATCTCTAATGAAATGATGTCGAATTTCTATGTGCTTTGCTCTTGAATGAAGAATTTGATTCTTTGTGAAATTGATTGCACTGGTGTTGTCACATTTGATCTCGGTGCATGAGTCTTCGATTCCAAAGTCTCTCAGTTGTTGTTTTATCCATAAGATTTGAGAACAATAGCTTTCAAGAGCCACATACTCCGCTTCGGCTATTGAAAGAGCTACAGTACTCTATTTCCTTGAGACCAAGATACTATCCTGTTGCCCAGCAATTGACAAGTACCATAAGTACTCTTTCTATCGACTCTACAACCTGCTAAATTTACGTCTGAATATCTAAGGAGAGTAAAGTCTCCCTCTTTTGGATACCACATATCTAACTTTGAAGTAGTTGAAACGTGTTTGATGATGCGTTTTGTGGCGCTTAAATGAGATTCTTTGGGATTTGATTGAAATCTAGCACAAATGTAAACACTAAACAAAATGTCAGGTCTAGAAGCAGTAAGATAAAGAAGTGAACCAATAATACTCCTATAGAGCTTTTGGTCAACTTTCTTTCCTCCTTCGTCTTTGTCCAGTTTCGAAGAGCTTGACATTGGTATATCAGCCTTTTTGCAATTCTCTAATCTGAACTTCTGGATGAGGTCTTTTACATATTTTTCTTGGTGAATGAAAATTTCTTCTTTCAATTGTTTCACTTGTAATATGAGAAATAAAGATAATTCAGCCATCATGCTCATCTCAAATTCATCCTGTATAGACTTAGAAAATTTCTTGCACAAATTGTCATTAGATGATCCAAAGATAATGTCATTAATATAAATATGAATAAGTAGAAAATTTTTACCTTCCTTTTTAATAAACAATGTAGTATCCACATTTCTTTTAACAAAACAATTTTTAATTAGAAATTTACTTAACTTGTCATAACAAGCTCGAGGCGTTTGCTTTAATCCATATAGAGCCTTTTTTCAGTCTGAAAACTGAGTCTGGTCTTTTTGGATCTTCAAATCCAGGTGGTTGTTCCACATAGACTTCTTCTTGGATAAATCCATTTAGGAATGCACTTTTGATGTCCATTTGGAATAACCTGAAATTTTAATAGCAAGCAAAAGCAAGTAATAATCTAATTGCTTCTAACCTCGCTACTGGTGCATATGTCTCGTCATTATCTATCCCTTCTTTTTGTGTATATCTTTTGGCTACGAGTCTTGCTTTGTTTCTGACCATTTTTCCTTTCTCGTTCATTTTGATCCCGAAAACCCATTTAGCTCCAATAATTGATTTACCTTTTGATTTAGGAATTAGCTCCCAAACATCGTTGATGCTAAATTGTCTAAGCTCTTCTTGCATCGATTCAATGCAGCTTTCGTCAACTAAGGTTTCTTCTATGCTTTTGGGTTCTATCTCAGAAATGAGTGCTAAAGCGCTAGACACTTCTTGCATTTTGGATCTGGTGCGAATCCCTTCATCAATGTTGTCGCTGATGAGTTCTTTAGGATGACTAGACTTATGCTTCCAGTTATTGGTTGATCTGATGGTCTGCTGATTTTCTTCTTTAGCTGAATCTACAATTCTGTTTGTTGTTGATCTTCAGAAGTCTGAACCACTTTAGGGGAGGTAGACTTTGTAAGGCCTAGAGTAGGTTCAGATTCTTCAAGTTGAGTTTGATTCAATTGATTCTGCATAGATTCTTGGAATTTGACATTCATAGATTCTTCCACAGATTGAGTCTTCTTGTTGAATATTTCGTAGGCTTTGCTTGAAGTTGAGTAGCCAAATAAAATTCATTCGTCCGATTTTTCCTCAAACTTACTAGTTCAATCATTTGCATTTTTCAAAACAAAACACTTACAAACAATTACATGAAAATAAGAAATATTTGGTTTTTTCCCTTTAAATACTTCATAAGGAGTTTTCTCTAGAATTGGCCTTAATAATACCCTGTTAATAATATAGCAAACTATAGAAACTGCTTCAGCCCAAAAACGAGAAGAAATATTGCCTTCAATTAAAAGGGTTCTTGCCATTTCCTGCAAAGATCTATTCTTTCTTTCCGCAACTTCATTTTGTTTTGGAGTATATGGAGAAGAGAAAATATGCTGGAAACTAGGTTCATCACAAAATTTAGGAAAGTCTTGATTTTCAAACTCATCTCCATGGTCTGTCCGTATGCTTGAAATGACATAACCTTTCTCATTTTGAACTTTCTTGGCAAACTTTGAAAAGTGAGAAAATGTTTCAGACTTACTTGTCAGGAAGTAAACCCAAGTAAATCGAGAATAATCATCCACGATTAATAGGCAGTATCTCTTTCCACCAATGCTTTGAGTTCTGGTTGGTCCAAAGAGATCCATATGCATAAGCTGCAAAACATGATTAATAGATACTTGATTTATAGGCTTAAAAGAACTTCTAATATGTTTTCCCAAAACACATGGTGTACATAGATCAGACTTTTGATAAGTCAAATTGGGAAGTCCACGAACGAGTTTCTTAGAAGAGATCTGGGCGATCTGTTTCATATTGACATGGCTAAGCTTTCAATGCCAAAGATTTGCTTCATCTTGAATGGATATTAGACAGTAAGAACTTTCTGGTTTCATATCCAGAAGATAAATATTCCTATGTTTTCGTCCAGTGAAAGATTGAGAAAAATCTTTACTAGTTCCCGAACAAATTCCCTCTTGAAAATTGATTTTGAATCGAGTGTCGCACAGTTGACTAATGTTGAGTAGATTATAATTCAAACCTTCCACCAAGGAGACATTGTTGATTGTGAGACTTCCAATTTTCACAGTTCTACATCCAACAATTCTTCCTTTGCTGTTTCCACAAAAAGAAACTTTTCCACCATTCGTTTACACAAGCTTAATGAAGTAACTTGAATCTCTAGTCATGTGTCTCGAACAGCCACTATCTAAATACCACTTGATCTTTTTCTTGATAGTGACCTGCAATTACAAAAATAACTCAAACTTTCTTTGGTATCCAAATTTTCTTTGGTCCAGAAGAGTTAGTTTTAAACACGGTCTCTGCCCAATCCTTCTTAACAGGTCTCCAAACTTTAAGACATTCTTTCTCGAAATGTTCTGAGTTGTTACACTTTGAACATTTGAGAGTACTTCGGCCAACAGGTTTTACAAAAACTCTTTGAAAGTGATTTTTGTAAAGTGTTTTTGTAGGTCTTTGTTTGATTCTTTCCCTTATTTTTGGGAAATCAATTAAAGAAATAGTTTATGGTGTCATACCCAAACCAAATTTGTTGAAATAAGGTCTTTGTACTGAAAGAATCTTTTCCAACTTATCAGATCCCATTGAAAACCTCTTTGATATATTTGATATATATATTTTTGGTGACCCGGGAACCACCGTACAGCTGACAGCTGGCGGCGTAAACCCGGGGCGTATTGAGCCACCACCATAAACCCAGCCGCGGGTGAGTCGCGCGAATGCGACGCCTTTGGGATTTGAACACCTCCCCTTCTTGAGGGGGAGAGAGCTCGAAACCAACTGCGCCACTGCAGGCGGTGATACCTCTTTGATATATTTGAAATGTCTTCTTTCAAGAAAATATTCTCCTTCGAAAGAGAATCTGCATTTTCCTTTAAATCATCGAAATATTTGTTTAGATTTTCAAACTTTTCTTTCCCAGAAACTTCCCGTTGCTTCAATTTAGAATTCTCCCTTTTTAACTTGGAAATCCTTTTAAGAGATGTTTTGAGACTAAGAAAGAGTTCATCTATATACTTTGTGACTTTAACAGGAATTTTAAAATTACTAACCTTGATTTCTTCATCTGAGTCTGAGTCTGGATCTATTTCAGACTCTGAGTCTGATTCTAAATTTGCCATTAGACATATGTTGGCATATTCATCTTCACTTTCTTCGCATTCAGTATCATTCCATGTCTCTACTTTGAGAGCCTTTTTGAATTTCTCTGTATTTCTCTTCTTTTTCTTCAACAGAGGGCAGTTGGGTCTGATATGCCCATTTTTCTTACATTCAAAGCAAATCATTTCTTTGTTTGTCTCATTGTCTTCATTTGATTTCTTCTTAAATCTCTGAGTGCTCTGCTTCTTCCAATTAAACCTTCTTCCTTTCTTGTTCAACTTCCTAAACTTCCTCATCATGAGTGCAAGTTCTTCATTGTCCAAGTTGTCTTTTGAATCTATGTCATCAGAATCATCGTTAGATTTTAAGGCAATCGACTTCTTACCTTTCGGATCTTCTTCTTCATTAATTTGCTCCACTTCATATGATTGAAGTGTGCCAACTAATTCATCTACTGACAGAGGAATGATCCTCTGTGTTTCTCTTATTGAAGTTTGAATGTGATTCTAGTCTTTGGAGAGTCCATGCAGCAATTTATTGACTTTCATCTGCCCTGATATTGGTTGTCCATGATATGCTAGACCATTTACAATCTCTATGAAATGACTGAGCATGTCAGTGATGGATTCTCCTGGCTTCATCTTGAAGGCTTCATACTGTCCGAGTAGTATGTCGATTTTTGTTTCTTTAACTCGATCAGTTCCTTCATAAGTAACATGCAACCTGTCCCAGACTTCTTTTGCTATTTTACAAGAAGAAATTCTGTTATACTTATTAGGAGATAAAGCACAATATAAGGAGTAGATAGCTTTAGCATGAAGAGCTTGTCTCTTGATTATGTCTGCTTGTGTCATCTCGCCAGCATCTGTAACTTCTTTTCCTCTTTCTGAGGTTGATGTAGCTTTGTGAATGATTCATTTTTCTTCCACATCCCATTCCAGGGGATCTTTCGATCTCAGGAATGCTTTCATCTTGTTTTTCCATACATTGTATTCCTTTTTATCAAATTAATGAGGTCTGATGTTGATCTGGCCTTCAACCAAACCTGGAGCCAAATTACTAGCCATAGATCTTTAACTCAGAAGTAAAAACACTTCAATAAAATGAGCACACAAGCTTTTATACTAATTGAAAGGGCTAGTAAGAACACCTAAAGGGGGTGAATAGGTGTTAAAAGAAATTTTTGCAAGACTTAATAAATTAAATCGTCTTTAGAAGATAATAAACTAAAGATGTAAATGACTACAAGCAGTTATATAAAACTACGAATTAAAATAAGGAGTTCAGGGAAAGAGAATAGAAATGCAAGATTTATAGTAGTTCGTCTTGAATTAAGCCTACGTCCACTCTCCCGCACTAACTGCCCATTGGCTGGATTTCACTATAAATCAAAGGAGATTTTACAGTCTCATGTCCTCGACTTCTTAGTGTAGAAACTCTGCTACACTCTTTCAAAGTTTCACAAATGTTTGTTCTCTCTTTTGAGTACAAATTAAGCTCAACAATTGAAATAGCAAAGAACTAAGAGCTTCAGACTTTGGAATTTTTCTTTTCATGCACTCACTCAAACAACTTGAGAGTCTTCCTTATATACTCCTCTATGCCTCTACAATTGTTGGCACTTTTCAAATGAGTTCTTCCAATCGAACCTGTTTGACAGAATCAATCAAGGAGATCTCAAGTCATTTAAGGAATGTGATGATAGCCCACTAATCCTGCTCGCCCATAGAATTAGGATCTTGGTTTCCATAAGTAGAACCTTCCAAGTATACTTCGCCTTTCAAAAGATCTGATTATCCGAATTGATTTCAATAAAAATAATTGA